>NW_024879346.1:319911-384800 GCF_018340385.1 Cyprinus carpio | reverse complement strand
AGGCCTTCCGATGAAAAGTGGTTTAAAACCACATAAAAACCTATTAATATAAACAACCATATAGGCAAAATAGGTTTATTGACAATACTGAATTCTAAAATTATAAAGGATATAATTATTATATAATATAGCATATATATTATAATATATATATATATATATACACACACACACAGCACACTATTCTTAATATCATTTTAGTAACATAACAGTTTTTTCACATAAGGTCAGAAGCAAAAAAGCTATATTTTGCATATTAAGGCTTTTTCATGACACACACACACACACATATAAGATATATATATTATATAAATTCCCACACACTCTTTCGGTAAATGCTTTACATTAATACTTATCTTATCTTATATATTTAATAATATGCTTTTTAGTACTGATTTGAGCTGTTTTTGGGTTAAAAATTAGGTTTCATGTAGGTAATTAATATTCTGAATATTATTAGTTTATAATTTAATTAATATTGCAGCATATATTTCTTCTTTTGATTCTTTTGTTTAGGCATGATGGGGGGGGGGGGGGGGGGGGGGGGTGTTCCATTATCATGTTGACAGGATTTTTTAATTCACTGTTGTACAATCCAAAACATCCATCTATTAATACATATTATACTGTATGGATGTAGGAACAATCTGCCTGCTTGTAGCATTACACACGTTTAGACATGACTGTCAATGTGCAGTGACATATGTAACCAGATGTAAGAGATGCATTTTATACAGGTGTCACCACCCATACTTTCTCCACGTCAGGTGATCCCATTCTTACTGTAAAATCAGAACGAATGTGAGCACACGATGCCAGCTCCTCCCTGAGTCGTACCGCAGCGGTGAAACACCGGCCATACACAGAAGAAGGACAGAACAGGTTGCTGGTCTAGATGATTCGACGATGGGGTTGTATATGGGAGAGCAATGTTAAAATAAAAAGAACACACACAGAATGCATGGACTGACATGGATGGATCGATGTGGGTTTTGGGCAAAATCCCCCTCACTCGAAGATGTCCAGGCCCCGTGCTTATGTCTGTCCTCTGTCGCACGGTGGATTTGTCATCATAGCCCTCATGTCTGATCGTAAGCCAGTCATTACAGAGACCTCTCTGGGGTGCCTGTCCGAGAAAAATGGAACAAATTCGGTTTCAAAATGTTATTTTGAAAATGTGGTACTTTGGTATTTTATCTACAGTGCGTATCCAAAGGATCTAAGACGTTCGACATATATGAACGTCAAATAAACACTAAATAAAACTCTTAATTAGAAAATTTATGTTTTAACCGAATACTAAAAGACCTACATGTACTTGCACATACGCTACCTGATATACCAAAGCCCACTAGTATTGATCATTAATGCAAAACTTAACGTTAGTGGCCTGCAGAACTCGACTGAAGCCATCGAGCGCCTCTTACCTTCGTGCTGCAGTTGAAAATAGCGCATTTCTTTGGGCTCTGTCCTTCGGGGCGGTATAAAAGCTGAATACTGGACAGCGAGGAAAGCGGTTTTAGACTTCGTTTTCGGATATATGTTCATGCACCAGCTTTGGCACTTTTAATTCGCTGGAGAGCTCGAGTACATTACCACACACGAGCCGTCTGCGGTTGCTAGGAAACTTGTTCAGCGGTTTGCTAGGAAAAAAAAAATCGAACTGGCGTTTCAGTTAAAAGATCCTTTTTATAGCTAATTTTGCTACATTAATTCTGTGTTCAGTGCTTTATTTTAACATACATTTTTAAAAATGCAGGCTACTAAAACTATAGAAAACACTTAATTCTTCCATACACTAGCAAAGTTTTTCTGTCGCCCTGCAAGCACTCTGTTCCTCACAAACACTACAATAACTAGTGGCGATTATCCAATGCTTGCTTGTTGTTCTAAATTGTCTTATATAAAACTCTCCTAACGGTATGTGATTCACCCGCAGGGTATGTGTGTATGTTGCATGGTCCTATGTTTTTACAGTAAAACCTCATTTCCTGAGTAGTCCCCGTGTTGGTAATGAAATTAAAAGAACTTTTTTTTTTATTTTTTTTTTTTTTTTTAGATTTAGAATATAGTATCAATTGTTCGACATTTTATAACAAACTGCTGTCTCGAAGTAAAGATGCAAATGAAGCTTCGAGGTATAAAATTTCCTTGTCTCACGGTGCTAGTTGGATTGCAAGCCATTAGTTTAACTCGCATAGATTAATAATAGTCCAAGGCACTCGAATCTTTATTCGAAGTGTATAGCAAGCCTTTATTACATCACATGCTATAAGTTTGAAAACAGGTGACAATTGCACACACCTGCGCTGCGCGGGCTGTTCTTCGTCCCCCAAGGTTCTGCGGTGGGGGTGTGTACTGCTGTCTTATTCCCAGGTTTAATTTTTGACTTAAAGTTTTAATAGGTCTGTATTGGTGTTTGAACTTATGCTTTACATTCTGTAAAATAGTATGTAAACATGCAAATTGCCATGTAATTTTGAAAGATGCAGCGTCATACTGAATGCATTTTGCGTCCAAAGCAGGTCGACATAGCATGGTCCACAGTTTTGAACCCATATCACCCTGCTGTTGTGCTCGCTGTTTGTAACAGTTTTGTGACTTTGTGATTGCTACAATACTATAATAAATAGGTTTGTCTACATTTAGGACGTGAGTTTATTTCAAAAAAAAAACTAATTTTTGAAATGATAACTTATAACCTTGTTTGTTACTTCTTTTATGGGTCCCTCGCGAACCCTCCAACGACTTACACAGCTGAACTCGGTCTTTGCTTTAGGCCTATTCATAATTGTCTTCAGTCCTCTACGATGCACATCTTTCCAGTATGGAGGTAGTGGAGGAGCATCTCTTTGCTAAAACTGCTGGACAGACAGAGTAGAAAATTAGTAAATCTGGTAGAAACAACATCAGCCAGACGTCTCTGCTTTTTTCAAACACCTAGCTTTTACTAGGAAAGAAACACCACACACACACACACGCACACACACACACACACAACACTGAGAGCAACCTTTCCTCAGATGTGAGCACTGACATAGAGGTACGGAGCCCAATCATAGACAATCATATATGGTCACAATAGCCCCACTAAACGGTCTTTTGCACTTGTCTTGGATAACGTTTGTATTATCCAATGGAAAATGTAAGTAAAGTTTTTTAACAGAGCTTGATTTTAACATTTTGTACATTTTAATATTGGCCCTCTAAGCTTAGTGCAGTTTTAATTGGGGTGCTCCAATTAGTCCCTACATGTACCGAACGTTTGAAAAAAAGACAGTCGCAAATGGTTTAACTCAACTCAATCGCTGCCACAATAGAATTTTGCAAACTTTTGTAACACAAATTTTACAACAAATCAAAGAATATCTTATTACTTAATTGCTTTACACAGGCAAAAGTTTTTCCCCCGTAAATCTGAAAGGAGCTGCGCTTTCAGTTACAAACACAGAGATGCTGCTCTCGCTATTTTAAACATGCACAGTCAAAATCCGTCGAATCACAGCTCAGGCTATTGTTAGTTATCTGATGGGTAGCGGATTTTGATTTATATCAGGAGTTTTTTTGTGCAGATTAACATCTTGGAATGGAGAGCTGGTTACTCGTAAGGGGTCGTGTTTTCAGTCATTATTTTCTATTCCAGCTCGTTGTCTGACAACTAGGAACAGTCCAATATCGGTCCAATGAAAACAGTTGGGGAGATTTAGCTGCATCAAAATAATTACAGTATGTGGGCACAGAAGAGGCTAAACAACTGTAATAAAAAACACATACTACATGTCCGTTGTGCATGTTCAGAAAGTGATCTGCCCAGGGGGGGGGGGGGGGGGGGGGGGGGGGGGGGGGGGGGGGGGGGGGGGGGGGGGTGGGGGGGGGGGGGGGGGGGGGGGGGGGGGTGCCCTGGGGGGCTGCTTGCGAAAATCCAAACAGGTTTGTGGAAGTAAATTGGCTCAGTTGGCAAAGAAGAGAAGTAATAAGGACCCTTAGTAAAATCTATGTTTGTTGTTTTTTTTTTCTATTTTTTCATGTGTCTAGAGACATGAACAATTCCTTTGAAAAACATCTATGACCTATGAAACAGGCCTTACTCTTCATGTTCTGTTAACTATTTTTTCATTATAAGAAACCAATGCATAACCCATCCATATTTGTCCATGCCCATGTTGATTAGATTAAAACTGGATGCCCGTTTTTCACAAATGAAGCTTAATTTAAGCCAGCACTAGGCCTTAGTTAAATTACGATATTTAGCAACGTTTTAACAAAATGCCTTACACAAAAAAGTTTACAGGTGGCATCTTTTTGACACAGAACATGTCTTTTTTTTTTTTAAGAAAAAATATGTTAGAGCCATGAATCTTTTTTCAGTTTGAGGAAGCTCAAAACATGCATTTTATAGTCAGGGAGACTAGCTTAAAGCCCCGTTGTCCCCCTTTGAAACCATTGGGAAAAATATCCCCAATTTAAGGTACATTTTAGAACAGATAAAAAATTGATGTGCGATTAAGTTGTTGATTTATTCAACAAGATAACTCATGACGATCAATGCAATTAATCATGATTTATATATTTTTATTGATTGCACGAAACACCTAAGTTTAAAATGACTAACATACAAATGTAGGCTTACACTAGTAACTCATCGTGGATTTTCCTCATTCAATATAGGCTATCCCCATTTGTTTTCACACTTTTCTCTTCTCACATTAATATCCCATAGTTTTTATCATGATGAAGCTCTGAAGGGACTGATTCAGAAACTCTTTCAGAAAAGTTTTGGATCACATTGGCAAATTTTACCTGATAAAGTATCATTTATGAGCTGAGCTGTTTTATTTACAGAGCCCCCCTACCGGGGAGCACCACGATATTTCCGATGTTCCAAAAATGAATTCAATGTCCATTTTTCAATAATCCCCCTCGGCAGTTTTTTTCAGACCAATGCCCAGAAAATTCAACCACATAAAAATCGTTTTTAAAAATTATAAATGATTTAAACTTCTACTTGCTCATCCCTTTTCTTGTAACAAAAAAATGGTTTAAGAGTTTTCATGTTGGGTGAAGGGTGTTTATCCCCATTTTATAATTTATTTTTTGTATTTTGTTAAAACTTGTATCTCAATGGTAAATCATTGCCTATTTTGTGGTCTACAACATGAAATAATAAAAGTGTCTGCTAAATGAATAAATGTAAATGTAAATAAGAACTCAACTATAACATGTACATAACAAAATTTGTAAAACGCGCGTTGGAGCACAACAGATGTGGCATCACACATTGTGGCAGCAGCCCACACATCACGTACAAAAAACGTAACCTCAAGGCTGATCTATGTAAATGTGTGCAAATGTATAGCTGAGGCAATATCGGCCCCGCTAGTGTAAATCCATTAAAGGAACATGAGATACCAGTGAGAAAGAGGAGGAGGACGGAGAGTTTTGAGAAGCTGCTCTCATTTAAATCCATTAAGTGGAGCAGCAGCTCCAGAGTCAGTCTATCCATTTTATGAGAGACGCGCTAAGGGTACAAAATATATATATATATATATATATCGTTTCCAATCCACACCATCACACACATCATGAATACAAAATTGCAATGCCGATCATCAGATATGTATTCCACATGTCATAAATCTTTAAAACACAGATTGAAAACAGAAAACATCTTTTCTCACTGGGCCACAAGAGAAAACAATGTTCCCTCATTGCTCAGGTGTACGGCTCCTCAGCCTTAACATTCAGAACCGATGCTGCGAGCAGCAACATCTGCCCATGTAGTGCTGGGTGAAGAAGATGAACCACCATTGAAAAGAGGAGAAAGACTGATAGTTTTTAGAAGCTGCTGTCTCTTAAATCAGAGCAGGTCACGGTTACACCCTGAGAGTAAGATTACGCTGAATGTAAACTCAAATAACTATTTGACAATGTATAACTGTTTTTCTGTTTACTAGAGCTCTGGTACATCAAACAACACTATTTTTTCAAACCCACCCCATTTTTTTTTTTTTTTTTTAGCTGCAGATTATGAGTCATCTATTAAGATGAACTTATTTAATTAGGGGGATTTTCTTCTGTTGTCTAGGATGGAGAGTGTCATTAATTACCATCCATGTACAAATCGACATCATTCACACATTACATACAAAATTACTAAAAATTCTATAAGTTTGAAATGATAAGATTTATATGTTAGGACATAAATTTTTAAACGGATGATAAACATGTTTTTGAGAAGATACAGTTTTTAGACTAGCATGGAGCAACTGAAGAACTACATCATATATGAGTATGCAATATTTAATAACTCATTTGATTAAACAGGCTTTTTATATGCAATATATACTGTGTATAATTCCCCCTTTTAGACCAAATTTCTCCACCACATCAAATGTCCTGGATCCCCTCTTATAGGGGATCATGGTCTTCAGGAACCTCTTTCCAGTGGTCTTAAAGTCCTTCCCCCAGCAGATCAACAGGTTTCAAACACCTGTCCAGTCAGATCCAGCATCAGCTCATCAGCAGCATAGTGGACTCTACGACTAGAGCGGGTTTAGTTTACTCTGCCATAGACCCCAAACATCACACACACTGCTGGTCGCAATGCCTGACAATTCATGCCAACTACAATTATTAATCTTTTATACAGACAACATTCAGAGCTTTGTATGAAATTGGTCAGAACACCTGTCTGTTGTAACATGGAATTGTAATGGTTATGTTTTGTTTTGTTGTACAGGTGGCAGTGAAAATATGCCGGAAAGCATAAAAACAAGTAAATACCATCACCATATTGTAAGTATGTCCTGCAAACAGCCTGCATCTGGCCCATTACAGGTCCACTTAAGGCTAGCTTAAGGGCCCCCAGCAGGCTGCCAGCACAGTGCCTCTGAGATTTTGCTCATTGGCAAAACGTTGGCCCCTTAGTGCTGGCCCTGCAATGGGCAACCCTCACTTAGGGCCACACTATTAATCTACAACAGTGGTTGCCCAACTCTGGTGCCTTATCCAAAACACACATGAACCAACTAATTGTAGGATCTGAAGGCAACCTTGACATAATTACAGAACATGGTTTGTTTTAATGCAGGTGTTGGCCACTGAACTCTGCACGAAAGTAGATCTCCAAGAACAGATGCAACCCCTGATCTATAACAATACATTCTGTTATCATTTTTATCATAACTACATGCAACTTACGCATAACTTCAGTCTTTTGGGAAATCAATTACAGCATTTGAGATGGATGCAGTTACCACCTAACTAGGTGTCTATATTGTCACAAAATGTGCAGTATCAATGGGATTTGAAATCAATGGGATTTATTAAATACAACAAATATAAAACATTACAAATTCAGGTTAAATACAGCAAACATATAGCAAAATCTGTAAATACACAAAAGGTAACAAAAACAAACAAAACAATGAATTAACGTAAGATGTGTAGGATTTTCGTCATGTGAAAGTTGATGTGTGGACGAAGTCTTAATCTGTATACAATCAATGTCCAAACACTGACCAGAGCTGAAGTTTGGCTGATACCAAATTATAATCCCAACCTCTTGTCGATGAAAACAGGAGCACAGCTCTCAAACACCAGACTCCGCCTAACCAGCGAACAATCAAAAAATAGTCCAGACTATGGTCCTCATGTTCGAAAAGAATGTTACAATCCAGATTCAACTGGACCATGATGTGGTAACCTCATCCCACTTAAAGGGTCCTTCTAAAATGCATACAAATACATGGTCTTAAACTCTTAGGCATCAATCCAAACATAGGCCATACATACATTCAGCACCATCTCTGCAAAAAAAACATCAGCAATGTGCACATATTAAATATAAAAAAGACGAAACTCCTTTAGACTGGGTCTTGAACTATTACACATTTCCCAACCAGGACACAGCACAATGGTTTTTCAGCAGGTGGAGCCACTGCGCTGTGATACTGCTGCTTGGTTAGTACACTCTCATCTTGCACTTTTACTTCACTGTTTCTGCCGTTCATCAGTAACATACCCATTTAAAAGGAAACACACATGAATTTTAAACATTACTTTCTGAAAATTGTTTCAGTGACATTGCATTGAGTAACAACAACTATGGATAATACAAGGCTCTAACGCGCTCCCGACTCTTTGGAAACAAGTTTGCAGTTTTGAGATGAAAGAGCCACAGAACAAGAAATTCACACTTGTGAGTTGTGAGATCGATGACAATGTAGCACAGCTAAGTATAACAGCTGCAATACAGAGTTCAGAAGGCACGGTAGCTTGCTGATGAAGGCCTAGGAACTGACACACAATCCAGTCCTTTACACAAGGATTTATATACTAACCGCATTAATCAGTTTTAGTATGAGTACTACTGGTGACTTTAGCATTAGTATTCAAGTATCATGTCCTATGCTCAGGGACAGCTCAGTAACGCAAGATTTTCTTCTTGAACCATGATGCAAAGTGTCTTCAGAAGTCTTTTGTGACCTATTTCAAAGGCTAAAGTACAATGCCATTCTTGGGAGAAGGATGTGCTGTTTTTTTTGTCTGGTCCTGAAACTGAAGGACCCCATGTTGAGAGACATGACAAAAGCACAGCACCCCTTTAGACAGAGAGGCTCATGGGCCATGCCAAAACTCCCGTCTCAGTGCTCGAAAAGTAGCAACACACATACTGAACCAGTGACGAGCGTAATGGCCATTGCAGTGACTGTAATGTAATGTGAAGTGTGTATTTATTTTCATTTGCACATAACAAATTCTTGCAGAGAGACTTGTTTCTTGTTAAAATTGTATATATAATCGTTGTAATTAGTTTGTAATGTAACAGGCATAATGGATTAACTATTTTAAGATTAGTAAAAGGTTGAACTCAGATTTGGGGGCTAAAAAACAACCCAACAACCCTGTATGATAACAAAACAAACGATAACATAACCATTTTATTAGAATTTAATTAGATTATGAAGTATTTCCTCAGGTATAAATCTTGATAGTTCTTTTGTATCTTGATAGCTGGATATCCAGGCTTGAATGGGCTTCTAAAAAACATCTGTTGTGTAACTCCTCCATCTACTGGACAAGCTTGCATTAGTATCCCTAAATGTGCAGGAAACATGGCCAATCCGAAAAGTCCTCACAGTAGGTTTGCTCGGCTCTCCTAAATCGGAAGGCTGTTTTTGTTATTAATGTATTTATTTTCAATTAACCTCGTAGCTATGTTAAAAAAAAAAAAAAAAAAAAAAGACAGTTCAGTCTATCAAAATGGGGAAATTTGGCATCCGGGTGTCCCGTGCATGAAATACTACGCTTTACCTGGAGGTGGCGCTGTTTGTGAACAAGAGAGAAGCCTTCAGGATTTAATATAAAATATGATTGTATAATATAATATACAAAAAAAAAAAAAAAAAAAAATACGCACCTATAGCCTAGTCGTTCAGGGAGGCACCTACTGTCACCCAGCGGTTATGTGTAAAAACTGTACCATAGTCTAACCATGGTTTATGCCAAATCATAATTCTACTTCAATTATAAGACGCGCACACTCCCCTTGCAGGTGAATTCTTTTATTTACCAACGGTTTCGGCACAACGCCTTTGTCAAGGTAACAATGCAAAACAATAAAATATTAATCTTTTATTTTCTTGGCATATTATTAGAAGCTTATCGTTTCTGTATGTGTTACATGTCTATGTGGTGGCTACAGTTTACTACGGCGAGTATTTGACGTAAAAAAACAAAACAAACTGACAGTCAACCATACCGCTCACGTCTGTGTCATTATTTGTTCTACTCCGTCCTTACAAGTATGTGGGAGGGCAAGTCCAGACTGGAACTATGGGTGTGACAAAAAAAATAGTCGTTGCTTGTCATGAAGAGTTAAATGAAGAGGGACAAACAAGACGTTATTTTGAGTACACAGAAGACCGCTTCCGCTCTGCTGCCTCGCTTCGGATCCAGTGGCTCTGTGTGTGCACGGACTCGACCCGAATCGCTCGGATTTAAGACACGATCAAGGATCTGTCATGAAAAGACGAGAAAGGGATCTAAAATAAGGTATATGACATATGTGCATCATAGCCTATTCAAGTGTTCAGATTTCACGTTGGTTTGTTTACACGCTGCGCTACAGACGCGACGCGACGCGACAAACTGAAGCGCTCCTGTTAAAAGAAACGCATTCGCGAGCTTGCAGTGTAGAGCCGTTCGTGGATGAGAACTGAACTGACTCGTTTGTTACAAATGTAAAGCATAACGTAGGTTATATTTTTTAACCCTTTAACTAAGTAGTCAACAACAAACACTTGAAGCAACACTTTGGGAATGTGTTAAGAGATATCTATCTATCTATCTAACTATCTAGTCTGTCTGTCTGTCTGTCCTGTCTGTCTTTCTGTCTGTCTAAAGCAGCTTATCTCTATTTCAGTGATGTTAGAAACAAGTTAGAAACAAGTTAGACACTGTATGTATTTATATATTTAATGTAGCCTAATTCTTTTTGTCTGTTCTGTTGTTCTTTCTTTAGGCCTGTCATTTTCTGTATCTTTCTTTCTTTCAAAATCCAGCATAATGATGCGTAAGTTCAGTTCGGAGGGTGCGTTGTTGGACCTCCTGCCCTGGGAAGATACGGACAGGACCTCGGAGGAAGGGCCAGATGGAGCCTCGGCATCCTATCCTTGCACCCCAGATGCAAAGTCGGGGAGTGCTGGAAAGGGGGAGCTCAAGAGAGATCACAGCATAAGTATGGAAAATCTGGTGGACTTGGAGAAGGACTCTGGTTTACTGAAAGTGACGAATCTTAATGAGAGCTTTAAAGCGTACAGTGACAGCCAGCTCACTGGCAATGCTAAAGGCAGCTGTGAGAGTGTGGGAAAGTGTGAAGCCCAGCACCACTCCCCGTCATCCGCAATGAAATCCGGCCATATGCATGTCTCCCCAAAACCTCCCCATTATCACCGACAGCAAGCTCGGGCCAAACTGACAGCTGCTAAATTACACCTTAAAAGTTTGTTTGGACAGGTAAGTTTGGAGATTTTCTTTAGAGTGTAGTTAATGTTTATAAAACAATCCTTAAAATTAATTGCACATTGCAGCTCACATATTGACAATTTGAATTTCATCAGGACTGAAGTTTTTTTATTTTATAGCAATTTTAATATAGCATTTTTGAATGTGTTTTTAACAACAAACACTACCGTTTAAATGTTTGCGGTGTATAATTGTTTTTAACATTTTTGTCTCAAGCTCACCAAGGCTGCATTTATCTGATCAAAAATACAGTAAAACAGTAATATTGTGAAATATTATTACAATTTTAAATAACTGCTTTCTATTTTTATGCATTTTAAAATGTAATTTGTTCCTGCTGAATTTTTGGCATCATTACTCATGTCTTCAGTAGCACATGATTTCTTATTATAAAACATTTCTTAACAGTTGTGCTGCTTCACATTTTTTGTGGAAACATTGACACGTTTAAAAAAAATAAAAAAAATTACTTTTGAGTAATAAAAGTCGAAAGACCGCATAGTATAAATCTTTTATAACCCATTTTGATTATTTTACAGAAATCTTTAGACTTCAAATTTTGAACAGCAGTGTATTTAAATGGTGTTTGGTAAAACAACCAAAAAAAACATATATATTTTAACATTTTATCATAGAATATATTTATATTTAAAAAAATCAAAAATGTTAACAACAACGGTTAGCCTACCGTAGTGGTAAGTCCATTACAGCTATATTTATAAGTAACTTAGGATGGAAAATATGGCATAGCGTGCGCGAACCCACTGATTCATGTATCCTTGTCCCAATATTCCCAATACTGAGGGCCCAAGACGATCACAAACGCTTTTATATGTCAGACAGCTGGATAGTAATTACCTCATTTACGTCTGAGACTTTGGAAAAACAATGGGTACTTTAAACCTTTACGAAAACCGATAAATAGCAGATCATGGAAGCATGTATTCCTCTGCTGATTGGCAGAACAGTTCCTTTAATGGTCTAAACGTTCTCAACTGGCCCTTGGCCACCGAGACACTCCTTTATTGTTGAGCGTTTGTACGTACAAGATGTTCTTCACATAAATCCGGAGCCTCAGGGCTTCAGCTCCAGAGACGCAGCACTGCTTATTCAGAATTCAGCCAAGTGTAACGAAGTCCACAAGACATGAATGCAGTTGTATTACAGAAGTAGTCAAGCTCACTTTTAATCAGTTTTATTCCCTTGAGATCAATGTTGCCTCTTGTCGCAAACAGTAAACGGTCGAAGCCGGCTCTGAAAGGGGGAACTGTGCAATGGTGTTTGTATGATGGAATCACACATTGATGCAAATGTGTGTGTTTTTTTTTAAATCTACAATATTGTGGCAAAGTATCCGAAGAGATACTGTGGAGCAAGAATGTTAATTCGTTGGAAATATTTTGGCATCTGATAGATCCGGCTTTGTGTGAATGCTTTCTCCCGGACGCAACAACCTTCACGACATAGTTAAGTCATGGCACATTTGTGTAAATGATACTTCCCATTAAAGTCTTGAATCATGTCAGATCATCTTGGACAGTGATTATGCAGTGTTAATCACATAGAACCTATTTTCTTCCACACAAGGGTTCACCACAGTCCCTCACATTCGAATTTGATCACGTGCGGAGCACAGGAGAGAACATAACCAGGTAAAAAATCAAACACCTCACAGCAAACACTGCAAGCCACACTATTATCTCCAGATTCAATCTCTGTTTCCACTTTTTGGCCTATTCTCTGTCTGCCGCTCGTTGCCCCTTCCCAGCCCTTTAATTTGGCCCGCTGTTATTGATTCCACAGCAGTTTATTGTGGCATATCTTTGTCACGTAGTCCCTCCTCTCATCCTCTTTTTGTTTTTTTGCAGCGCTAAAGAGAGGCGTGTCTCGAATGCCTTTCCTCAGGCAGTGGAGTGAGGTTGGGTCACAGCAGAGCCTCAACTCATCAGGAAGGACATGGAAAGTTGGGGCCAAGTCCCTTGATGGCATTGCTGAAAGCAGAGGTGAGCGCTTAGTCGTTTCGGTTTTTAAACGCGTGAGTCGGCCAGGCCAGCTGGTCAAAGGGACTGCTTGTGAGACACGCCACAGCACATCACATGGGGTCGTGCTAAAGCAAAGCTAGTGGTTGTTCTTCTAACGTTGACCTGGAAAAGCTGAGTTTGGAAATGAGAGATTTTTGGTGGCCCCGACTGCCCATCCATGCTTGAAATGTTGTTTTAATGAAAAATAAATCTGTGCAGAAAGGACCATATCTGCCTAATATCCATACTGTATCATGTAGCATTATTATACACTTACAGTTCAAAAGTATGGGAGGGGGCGTTTTGAAAAAAAAGGTATATTTTTATTCAGCAAGTATGGCATTTTTTTTAAACTGATCAAAAATGACAGGAAAGACAAATATAATGTTTTTCAAATAAATGCTGTTCTTTTGAAACTGTCTATTTATCATGCATTGATAATAAGAAATGTTTCATGAGTCAGCAAATTATTCATATACATCATGTGACACTGAAGACTGGAGCAATGATGCTGAAATTCAGCTTTTGCATCAGATTAATAAAATACATTTAAATGAAATTCAAATAGAAAACTATTGTTTTGAATGGTAATGCTATTTCACACTAGATTTTACTGTGCTTTAGATCAAATAAATGCACCTGTAGTGTAGTCAGCTGTGGGTGTGTTCGAGTAATAATTCTGTGGTTCAGTAAGTGAAACCCATCTGTTTACCATCATTGAAACACCCTTGAAAACTGCTTCCTCTAAACATTGAGGAACCATGTAGCTTCAGGCACGAGTTATCCGGAGAATTCCCAAACAACAATGAAACGATATGAAGAAGCCAGATTAACATAATAATGAGCTTTTTCCCTTTTTTCTTCTCCCCGAGAGGAGGTGAAGCGGCAGAATGTGTTTATTGCACAGATTAAACCCACCATTTTCAGAAGGAAATGTGAGTGGGAGCTCGTTCTGTGAAAGGTTTTGTCGCATGACCCCAGGCTTTTGTGACGGGTGGAGCTTGTCAGGAGATAAAAAGAGTCAACCATGAGGTCTGTAGATATGATTCGAGTCCCTTGAGTGGGAAGATTCATTGTCCACCAGGCAAAAATTGCTGGTTGGATTCTCAGAAAAGTAAAAGTTTAGTACTTACTGTATAATAGTTTAGGGGCACTAACAATTAGTTGGCCTTAGAAAAGCACCACCTGATAATTATTGCCTGACCTCGAATGTGAGAGATGTGAAATACAGTACATGACAAAACTTCTGTCTAAACACACATAACTTCTAAGAAAGTCCGTTTATTATTAGTGCAGCTTGTGGTGTGTAAAACAGGGGACTAACAGCGGCTACGGTGTACGCTTCGATCCCTGACGTCATGGTTTGTTTAATTTCCAGTGATTTTGCAGTTGTTAGTTATTATTAATAGGATTTTAATGATTCAACAGCATCTCGTCATTTCCATCTCTCAGACAGCTGTTGTACAGTCTGCAGTTTACAGCCGAGACTGGTTGCTCAGAGTATAAATATGGAGTGAGGATCCATTTGTCTGAGCGTTCAGTCCATTCTGTGTCACTGCTGTTTTGGAAACTATACTCTACACACCTACATAATTAGGTGCTTTCCTTGAATAGTTAATGTTTAAGAACGAAATAAAGACATAAACCACAAACCACAAGATTCAGAATATAGCGAATTGCTATTTACCACATGAATTTTCCACATTACAAAACATTTCTTAAAGCAACATAGCAACATTCTTAAAAGTGCGACACCCCGATAAGTAAACCTACCTTGGATTATTTCAATCTACAGCGTGATGGGGAAATACATAAGTGCAATTTTTACAAAAATTATAGTATTGACTGATTGCCTCACACCATTCAACCCTTGTAAATTTTAGGGGTTGATCAAAACAAATACTTCTATGAATTTTATGGAAAATGTTTTCTCAATAACTATAAACTGACCTTTTTTAAGCTTTAGACATTATTTTAAAATGCATTAAAAAAAAACCACAAGCCAATACCATAATTTATTTTCATATTTTAAAAACTACATTTTTAACATTTCAAGTGTCAATATTTTTTGGTGCCATATTTGTTTAATAGCCTGCAACAGAAGCTAAGTAGGTGGGTTATACAGCATTGATTTCAACATTTTGAATCTTTTGTGAAAATGTGTTGGTGGGTGTGTGTTGGTGTCTGGCCTGGTTTGAAGTGGTAGGGAACAGCTAGTATGTTATGTAACTCCAGAGGCTCTGCCCCCCCGTCCTGCTTTCATTTTCTCTCTTCAGAGTGTTGCCAACTCGGTAGTTTAAGGGTTTTGAGAAAAATCAGAGGGAAGGAAGGTATGTGGTGATGAGATAAACCCTCAAGATATCTGATGTACAAAGCTTTTTCTGGGGGTTAATGAGTCGTTAAAATATAAGAATGCCTGTGTGATATATATAAAGAGGTGGGGTGCATGCAGAACATTGCTTGTGAATGCGCTCATCTCAACGCTACCCCCATCCATTGGGTAACCAGAGATAGCAGTTTTTTTTCCCCCCACTAAGTTCATTAAGATTCTTTCTCTTCTCACACCTAGTCCTTCAGTAGGGAGTCACAGTTGTTTGAGGCTTCCTAGCGATCCGAGTTACAGTGTAGGAAACCATGCAGTTTCTAACATCGGACCTTGAAGTCAGTACAGACAGTCGTCCAAACAAATTCAAGCCCTGCAGAGACGCGACAAAAATTATCACTTGAGACTTACATCCAGCCGGGGTGCTACCCAGAGTAGAGCTGAAGTCCTCCAACGATTTGGCTTGTATGTTTGTCTGGTTCTACAAGCAAATTTGAAAAATATTACCTCTCCACAAATGTACACAAGCTGCTTTATTTCTTCTCATTCAAAAAAATAAATAAATGGGGATTGGGGCTGCCAGAACATCTGACAACTTAATTATGATATTTGCTAAATATTCAGTAATGCCACAGAAATTGATAAACTTAGGACTTTATACATTTTGGTCTTTATTCATCACAAATTCTATCATATGAATGAACTTATATAGCACATTATTGGATTGTTAAAATAATAATAGTAATTACATAAAAAAAAAAATGTAATTATGTTTTTGGTCATTTTTGCCGCTGCTAGTCCACAAACTAAAAAAGCAAAAGTAAATGTTTTTGTTTTGATCCAATTTCCTCACAACAAATCATGTCATAAAGACTACAGGAAGACTTAAAGAAATATAAAACATTTTTGAATATATATAAATGAATTTTAAAAAAAAAAAACATTTTTGGGTCATTTTTAGAGCTTGATAGTTCCAGTGCGTATTATAAAAGCAAAAATAAATGTTGGTTCTTATCCCTCACACTCAATCTGTCATATGACTTCCAGAAGACCTTAGAGAAAAAACACAACTTTGTATTTGTTTTTTTTTGTTGTTGTTGTTGTTTTTGGAGCTTGATAGTCCCCAGTTGCGGATTACATTCATGGATCCTTTCCCACATCAAATCTTTCATATGACTTACAGAACGACTTATATACTAGAAACAGTTTTTATAGATAAAAAAAATATATAATAAATTTTATTTCAAATGCATTTCTTTATTCATTCATGTATTTTTTTTGTTTACATTATTTCATATCGTGGAGCTTGATGAGTCCTTGTGGGCCTATTATAAAATCGCAAAGGTCGCAATTTCTCACACAGAGAATCTCATCAGTAGACTTAAAATAATATTGTCTAATTTGGTGTATAATTAGTATATAATTATTCAAGTTAGATGGTGGTGGGTGCGAGCAATATTTTTCACACTTGATATTCCCAAGTGCATTTCCTCAAAACAAATCTGTACAATATGACTTTAGAAGTCTTAAATATATAAGATTTTTGTAATACTGAATAAGTAACTCAACATTGTTTTGCCTTTGGGAGATCTTGCACAGTCAGATCCATATTGTCCTGTTATAAAAAGCAAAAGATCATTTTAGATGATCCTTCAGTATTATAAGTTTTGTGTGTCGAAGATTTGTCAACTAATGAATTTCGTCTTTCTCTAGCGCACTTTTAGGTGAAAACTGGACAGTAAGACGAGGAGGAACGAGACCCTAGAGCTCCTCAAAGGCCCCCCTCTCACACTTACATCATCACATGCCCAGAGGCGCACTATACAGCCTCCTGGAAATGGACAGTTACCACCAACGCTTCCCTCCAGTCAGAGATCTACGTCACACTACTGAGGGATTACATATTAGAACAAGAACGGGAATGAAAACGAACAGACATCATGCCCTGGACAGCGGAGACCGCAAATGTGTCGTCTATGATGAAAAAAAAAATAAATTTTTCTGAAACTAACTGAAGAACGTTTTAGTGAAAAAAAAGGGAAAGCAGACGAGCAGGGATGATGCGATGTCTTGAACTTGAATGGCATAGGGTCTAAAGATAACAGTGCAATGGGGAAGAAAAAAGTGCTGACATTTGGCCTGTTGACAAGTCAACGCAAGGGAAAACACGTCTGGCAAGAATGGGCTGTTCAGTGAAAGGCTGGAGCACTCATTAGGGTGACTTCAGGGTCAGACCATTCTTTGACTTCAACTGTATGTGTAGTTCCGAAGGTAGCAGCACTAATGACTCATTCCTCAAATTTCTTTCCAATAAATAATTCTATATTAATCCTTAATACACATTCAAACAAAATCTCAAGCTCTCAAAAGACACCCCCTCAAAATTGAAATAGCACTGTTATCTATATAAACGCAATATGACACACAAGTACTTTAAATAAAAGTTGACCAAAGACTTCCCTTGTAAGATGCTTGACAGACGGCCAGATTGGAGTTTAAAATGTTTTGAGGGACATATTAAACCCTGTGCCTTAGCATATTGTGATTTTATGATCACCAGATGCATATTAAAGCTGTGTACTCGTGTGACTATACACATTGAATCAAAGGTCTTTCACAGAGTTTGGCCCATTTTTTTAAATCATCACACATACATAAGTACTACTCTGTAGAGGCGTGTTGCAGGGAAAATGTAACACCAGTGACAGGAATATAAAATGCAGATCACCCTGAACGGGATCCTGCTTTGAGCAAACTGGCTTGACACCCAGACACTAATACCATCCCAGTAAGCACAAATACATTTCAAGGCATCAGTTTAAAGAGCAAATGACATGTATTAGCACTTAGCACTGTATTCTTATTATTGAACAACTGAAGAACATTTTAAAAAGAGCGCAGATCACAAAAATGTCAACTTGAACATCATCTGAGAGGGAACATTTTGAAATGTATATTCCAGATGAACGCACAGATTAAAAAAAAAAAAATTGTGATGTTTGTATTTTAGTGTTGTTGATGATGTCAGCTGGGACTTTTACAGACGGTACATGACTTATTTACTGTAGACACTGTACTAATGTCCTTGGTCAAATGTTTTCCAAGGGTTAAATCTGTGTTGTGAGTATAATTATAAAGGATTTCCTTAAGGGATTCATTGACATTTTATGTGATTGCTGTACAAGAATGAGCATCAGTTTGACTGTCAAAGTCTTATGTTGTTTGAGAGCACGAAATAAATGAAATCGAACAGAAACCAAAAAATGTTCCACCGTTTAATTAAATTTCACACAAAAAATTCTTCGTCCTTTTGCATTGACCATGTTTTTGTAAAAAACCATTATAAAACATCATAAAAATGTGATTTATCAAAGCAAAAGCCATAAAATGAATAGGTGAAACATTTATAAACAGGACTGATAAAAAAAAAAAAAAAAGTTACAAATAGCTGCTGATGTTTTTTTCAGTAAAGGTCTTTTTTCACTTTTGTGGTTTAATAAAAATCCGTAAAAATTTATTTTTCTCCATTTATTATTCTCCATTTCTTTGCGATGTCCCAACAAGTTCATTCTCTTCTTAAAGGGGTCATCGGAGGCACATGCACTTTGTTTTTGAAACTGAAATGTGTGTTGGCAGTGTGTGTACACAACCACCCTATAATGATAAAAAATCCGACCCAGTGGTCGGCAGAGCTCATTTGGCATTTAAAGGAAAATGTCTACAAAAAACGCTTGCTCTGAAAAGACCTGTTTTGGCAGGGTAAAAAAGACTGCTGTTTTTACACTTCCATTAGAGAAGTTTTGTTAACCAAACTATGTTACAGACTTTTCATTAAGACCCTAAAGAATCATATCAGCTTGTTGGAAAATGGGCTCCGCTGACCCCTTTAACATTTTCTGTCACCAGGGCCGTGTGCTGCGATACTCTTGTTTGCTGTCGGACCCACTGGACCATACAGTGACTCTCCCCCGGCCAACCATCGTCCAGGACCATTCCACCTCTCCCGTCCGCCCCTCTCCATCGCAGCCACGCTCCACCTCCCCTCCTCCAGTCCTTTCTCTGTTCTGTGACACTATTTTGGCCTGTCTGCGCGCTCTTGCTTTGTTCCCTTCTGCGTTCCAAGGCTGGTTATGGAGGCCTGGTTCCTGTACATGATCTTTTCTTTGGGGTGGTAAGTGTCGGAAAGAACACACAACCTGGCCTGAGGATGTGTCTGGAAAAGAAGATGAAATACAATGAAAACTGGAGAGAAAGAAGCACCATTGAGCAGCAGAGAAGATCAGTTCAAGTGAATTAAGTACAAGGCCAAGGCTGAGAAGAGAAGAGAAGTAAAAAAAAAGTAAAAAGTGAAAGTGACGTGACATACAGCCAAGTATGTCGACCCATACTCAGAATTCGTGCTCTGCATTTAACCCGTCTAAAAGTGCACACACACAGTTGAAACACACACCCCGAGAGCAGTGGCAGCCATTTATGCTGTGGCGCCTGGGGAGCAGTTGGGGGCTCGGTGCCTGGCTCAAGGGCCCCTCAGTTGTGGTAGTGCCGGCCTGAGACTCAAACCAACAACCTTAGGGTTAAGAGTCAAACTCTCTAACCACTAGGCCCACAACTTCCCCAAAAATCAAACTTGTATCAGAAAAAAAAGAAAAGATAAAGTAGGACACATGCACATACTGTATTTCCTATCATAACTTGGCCTGCACAGAACATACACACTTCAGTGACATTTTTTTGCACTGTTTGTAAAAGAAAATATACGCAAAATAACAGTTAAAATGACAAGTGTTAAACTTATCTGAGGATACTAGACTTTTAGTTGCAGCTGAAAGCATTAGCATATTAAACTAAATATTGAATAAGCCAGGTTTTAAATGATTTATTTTGGTGAACTGAAAACACATTACAAAAAAGAGCTTAAGAATCAATGTTTACAAATCAACTTAAGTGCAAAAAATGAACGTTGTGTTTTCCAACACTTAATTGCCTATTTAAGTGCAATTACATGAAAATGCTTTATAGTGTACATTTATTCAATTATATTAAATGCAATTATCTGAACTTTGAGTGCATTTTTGATCCAGGATATAAGTAAATCTTTATATGTCATTTCATTGAAATATGTTTAAAGTGTACTGCTGAATGCAGTGACAAACATTTATGGTAAATTAAAAGATTAATTTAACGTCATTTCTACAGAAACTTGGGTATGTAGATAAATATATTTTTTATAACATATTTGTAATGAAACTGCAATTTGGTACAGTTAAAATATATTAGAACTTAAATCTAAGATCGAATAACAAAGTAATGTTAAAATCATAAAATCATAAAATACTTGTCGTGCTTTAATAAGCTAATCAACACATCAAAATAAGTCTTTTTTTTAAAGCATGACAAAAGATTATTAAATAAATCACGATATAAAATATACTTTAAATTTAAATTATTACAAAGTATATTTTTTTATTGTACTTAAGTGTGTTTAGAAATATAGTCATGAAAGTGTAATCTCTTTAAGGGCACTTAAGCTACCTTTTATTTCATTATATATCATACTATCTGCAAGCAAAACTACATTAAAAAATATACTTTTAAGCTCTGAAAACAAGCATGATAGTATGGGACAAATTAATGCAGCAAGTTTGTATATCTCTGGGTTAATGGTTTGCTCAAATCCTAACCCTCAGCATGAGCTATAAATAAAAAGTGATACTTGGCGTAGCAAACCTCATTATAAACAAGTTCAGCAGAAATCGGCGGTGCTTTTCTGTGGAATTCTGTAGGGCGTTGATTCTGTGGAGCCCTTGTCATTACCTCGTCTCTCAATCCCTGGTGTTTTCTTCAGTATACCACTTCCAGTTCACATGTAAACAATACTGACTCTCACAAAGGTTATGTGAGAAAAAGGCCGACCTTTCTGAAGTGTGTTTGTGTTCCTCTGCATCTGCCCTTGTCTCACACACTCTCTCACAGAACTCTGCTTTCAGCCCCGAGGAAGCACCACAGGACAGCTACTAATGGTTTACAACTGTGGTTTCCTGAGGACCATCGTAACGCTGCACATTGTGCCGTGGTAAATGGTTGACTGCGGTTCAAATGGTGCATTACCTGGAAGCTTCAAGGGGTTTTGCTCTTCCGCCAATAAACTGCCTGAGTTCTCGGCTGTTGATAGGGCGACTGTAGAGGTTGCTCCTGGCAACCAGACCCTGATGGCTACAGGATATGAGGAAATGGACAAACAACAGCAATAGAGGAACAAGGAGAGTGAAAACGGAGAAATAAATGAAAAAATGACAGAAATGGAACAATAAAAAAATAAATGTGACAGAAAAAAAGGAACAAATAAAAAATAAAACGTAATTAAACATAACTGCCAACGCAAATTTAAAACTCACCACTGTATGAAAATAAATTCCAGTGAAAGAGGACAAAGGAAATGATTGTGTAATGTGACAGAGGATTTTTAATCTCACGACAGATTAAAATCTAGTATGGTGTAATGATGCAACTTAACGTCTGGTTTTCTTTTGGACATCAGAGTTGCAGTCAAATGCAATGGCTGATATTTCAGGACTTTAAATATCAAAGCAAGTGGCAAGCGTTTCTCAGAACCATTTATTCTGAGCCATTTTGTGACAGACTGACAGAATTGGCATTTCAGTGAACACATGTAGTTCAGACAAGAGTTTAGTTCATCTTGTTAACTACAGTATAAAATCATTTAAAAAGATAGAAAGAACTCAATATATTCAGCAAGAAACTTTATATTGTTTCAAAAGTGGCAGTTAACTTATAATGTTAAATATTTTCTATTTTAAAAAACAAATGCTGTTGTTTTGAACCAGACAAAATCTGGACTTAAAAATGAATCCAAGGTCCTAAGGAGCTCCTGACCATTAAGTGTAGAATCTAAAGCTGATGATACACTGAGCAACTTATGTTCTGTTACAGTAATCTGTTATATGACAAATGAATTCATTGACAAGTGATTAAATAATACCACCTATCAGTTTTTCAGTGGCAACTTTTATTACTTGCTGGTCAGGACAGAGGATTTTTTGACAGTTGAGGGTTAACGCTATAGCAAATTGATCTGTAAAAACTCTATTCTATTATCTAAAACACTCCTGACTGAAAAGGGTGTGGAAAAGACCAAAAAGAGATTCCAGTTTAATTACAAATGTGTAATATTATCAAATACTTTTACAGGCATCATTCATCATTCATACACTCACAAGGCAGAAAGCAAAAATCAGAACGTTTTAGTTCAGTCAAACAATGAAAAAAAAGTTCAATAGAAATAGAATTCTACAGAATCTTCACACCATCCTTCTGAAGATTCTTCAAAATTCTCCTTGTGAGTTCCACATAAAATTAACAAAAGTGTGAGTAAAGAATGACATCAGTTTTTACGTTTGGATGAACTCTATTTTTAAAAGAATAGTTTACCCAAAAATAAACAATTTCTGAAAATTTACTCAGCCTCAGGCCATCTAAGATATAGATGAGTTTGTTTCTTCATCAGAACAGATTTGGAGAAATTCAGCATTACATCACTTGCTCTGCAGTGAATGGGTGCCGTCAGAATGAGAGTCCAAACAGCTGATTAAAACATGAATACTATGAAATACCATGAAGAGAGGACTCGTATTTTTAGCCGAATGCAACAGTTTGAAGGTAAAAAACATCTTGATGGATTTCAGCTTTAACTTCACAAGATGTTAATTGATGGACTGGAGATGTGTTGATTATTGTGATGTTTTTTTCAACTGTTTGGACTCTCTCATTCTGACGGCACCCATTCACTGCAAGAGAATCCATTGGTGAGCGAGTGATGTAATGCTAATTTCCTCCAAATCTGTTTCCCATGAAGAAACAAATTAATTTACATCTTGGATGGCCTGAAGCTGAGTAAATTTTCAGCCAATTTTCATTTCTGGGTGAGCTACTCCTTTTTATTGGAATCTAGCTAAGATGTTTAAGACAATGAAGTTAAAGACTGAGGGTCAATGAAAGCTGAGCCTAGATCTATTTAGAGAACTAGCGTGGAACGAGAGAATGAGATAAAGAGAGAAAGCATGTGGTTAAAAGGAAACAAAAGTTGAAACGCATCAAATAAAGTGAGGGGTTCGACAACAAAATGAGCGTGTCATAATTGGGGAAGTCAATGCATAAAACGAGCATGTCATAATCAGAGATGAAAGGAGGAGAAGAAGAAAGAGAGAGGAGAGGAGGAGAAATGTTTAGCGCTTCTCCAAAAGAAAGTGGTCAAGGCTGCTTACGTGTTAGAAGAATAAACAGACAGTGTATCTGAGCTGTATGCAGTACACAGTGACACACTAATGATGCACTAATGAGCTGAATTCACATTCCTGCAGCCAAGTCGACCATGCACTCATCTAACACAGGAAGTGGCTCTTAGTGAACATGAGCGACCTATGTGTCTCTTCGCTTTCATTCCCACAAAGCAAATGCTCTCAGCCTCCAAAATAAGCCCCAGATGGAAAAAGCGAAGAGGAGGCAATGTAAATATTTGCAAGCAAAGTGCTGGATTTAGACTGAAGAATGCTGTAACTGGCTGTGAGGTGTGGCTGAGGTGTACCTGGTGCGTTTTGCCCTGCAGCTGTCGCTGAGCTGGGAGGAGGGGGTCCCGGGGGCCGCGGAGGGCCGGAGCGGGGCCCGGCTGGGGGAGGATCCCACACTGAGCGAACGGGATTGCGGAGATGACGGAAGCAGACGGGGAGAGTGGGGGGGACCCGCGGGGTGAATGAACGGCCAGGGGAGAGCCCTCTGCTCCTGCCGAACCCACTGCGGAAGAGAGGAAGTGGAATCAAAAAGATTTATGAATTATGATTCCTCTTACCGATTCCTCAACAGTTCCACTTATGATCCTTTTAGTACTTTTAAGGAAAAGAAAGTGAAAGGAAGTTGATCTGTTGGTAAGCCCGCCCCCCTTAGTTACTGCTGGAACATCCAGGATTCATGTACCGCAGGGTAAGATTAAATTAATTTACATTTAACCAGTTTAATATGGAGAGGCACTGAAATGTAAACCTTCGTTTATGTGTTTTTGACCTACACTGTACATGACGTGAGAACAGTTCGCTATTAAGGTTTTTACGTTAGCATGGATTTAGCCAGAGACACGTTGCTGAAGCACAAGATGACATAAACGTTCTGCTTGAGCAGATGAAAATTGTAACTTAATGAGAGTATGACAACCAGAAAATGAACTTTTTCGTCATTGGAATTGGGGTTGAACGCTTAGTGACAGTCTTATTTGGGTTTAGGAAATGGTTTAAATAAATTCCATTGGCCATCCTCTCAGGATACCTGGAATCTGTGTTATAAGTACCCCATGCACATCGTTTTTCCATTTTCGTAGCATAAACACCATCACACCGATGAAAGCTTCGGATCTTCTAATGTTTCTCTATGGCACTGAAACCTAAAGATGTCCGAGTGTCCGGTCTCCGTGCAGCTGATACTCAACTGCCATTGGCTCATCTGCGACCGAGGGGAGGGGCTTACCGATAGGTCAATTCCAATGCCTCACTATAAATAACTGGCTCATTACAGTCATTAGTTCAGAAATTAGACTACACTGGTTGTGCTGTATGTTTTTGATTCATAGCTGATGCTGAGTCATTTGTTCAATTGGACTACACTGGTGAAATTATAATTCCCTAAACAGAACTCGAACAACCAGACCTCATGGTTTGTGCTGTACATTTTTGAATCTCTAAAAAGAGTTTGTTCAGGAATCACACTATATTGATTGTCTTGTATGTTTTCGATCGGCTAAATGTAACTGGCTCATAAAAGTCATTTGTTACACTATATGTTTCTGATTCAGAACTGGTTCATAACAGTCATTCGTTCATGAGTCAGACTACACTAGTCATATGTTTTAAAATCATTGAAAAAAGGATTCATTACAATCATTTGTTCGACATTCAGACTTCATTGGTTGTACCGTAAGCCGCTGAATCACTAAAAAGAACCACCTCGTAATAGTCATTTGTTCAGGAATCTGATTACACTAGTTTTTTCTGTTTTTAACTCACCAAAAAAATTTTTAGAATCACTTGTTAGACAATCAAACTACATCAACTGTCCTATCTGCTAACCGCCTCATAATAGTCATTTGTTCAGGAATCTGAATCACTTCCACATGAAACATTAAAATGCCATTCCAGTCCAGTATTTGAAAGAATGACACCGGCTCTGAATAAGAACAGATTTTTTGTTCCACCTTGTTACCTGTGTACTTGGTGACTGGATTGTGAGGCCTCTAAAGTAACTGATGGACCAAATCAAAACACTTAATAAATAAAGGGAGGCCTGTTTCCAGCTGAAACTATTTATTACAGTGGCTGGATGATGTCCGTCTTCAGCTAGTTGGTGTTAATGTCTGCTACTAGGGTCTGTATTGTGCCAACTGGTTAAATATACGACAGTGAGCCTATGAGTAACCCACCTTCTCTTTCCATCAGTGAATACGGTTTGATCTCTCCCTCTGGCTTTTTGGGGGGAACTTTTTCTCAATTGGACCGCTTTAAAAAAAAAAAAGAGCATTGTGGTCAGAAAGAGCCAATGGAAACAACCGGGTTGAGGATAAGTCTAGAGTTCAGCAAGCAGTTAAACAGCACACACACTGCACTCTTCACAGATATTTATATCCATGGGCATAATGCATATATCGATTATCATTCCACTGCACTTTGGGGAAAACATATAGCACTTATCTATAATTGGATTTTAAAGGGGAAACAGCAAGGGATCTTGTAGGGGAGTGAGTTGCTGGGACTGACTGATGTGGGCAGAGGTTATGGGGTTCTGTCTGCAGAGGAAGAGTCTGTATTGAGTGGATTTGAGGATACAATAAGGGAGTGATAAGTAAGGTGGAAGCTGGGTCACTGTGGGGTTGGGGAGGGGAACAATAGATATTCAATGTCCTTACAAAAATCCGTACATCCCCTGATCCGTCAAAGGGGTGGGAGGTGTTCCTTGATAGATTTCATGAGACAAAAGCACTTGAACAATAAGTGTTTTGAGTTGTTTGTATGTTGATAGCTACCAGTGTAGTGTAGCTATCAACTACTGTATAAACAGCCCAGATCAGGCTCGGTGAGTCATTTATACACATGAATAAATGCATTGGAAATGTTTTTGGCAGGTACAAAGATTCCTTTCATAGAAAACACATAACAGGTCATGATTTAGATCAGCAAATACACTTGATTTAAATATAGAAGCACTAAAAATATTAAACAATAAAGGAACCAAAAGAGAGCTATGAGCATTACGGACAAGCACAACAAAGACAGATTTTTCAATTAATTGTGGAATCGTCTAAAATGTCATTTGTTTGCAAGGCAGCAAAATAATATTGTTAAAGTTTTAGAGAAACTACTAGGCTTTGGACTTATTTTCTGTATTAAATTTCAATCTAAAGTTACTCACCAGTTGTCTGATAACTATATACAGAACAAGAATGATAACCTAGCCCTGAGTTATGCAAGTGAACGCGGTGATCCTTATCAAATCTCTGAAAGAAAAAAAAAAAGTTTTTATCTCAAACCGAAGCTATCAAGATGAAAGTTTTTGTGACAATAGCAGTTCTACAGAGACATAGATTAGTTGTACAACTACAGTGTTTATCACCAATATGCAGGGAATAACAACTAAATAATCCCACTGTCATATGATTTAAATAAATATTTTTTTGATTTTTATTAATTACTTCTAAGTATTATTATATACTATTATAGTATAATTCATATTTTCAATTAGCTTATATTTTTAGTTTTATAATTGTTTGTGCTTTTGACATTTTTATATTAATTTATTTTATTATTTATTATTAATTACTATGCACTTATTTTTTATTTATTTATTTTATATTTTATATTAAATTTTAATTCAGTTTTAGTTGCAGTCATTTTTGTACTTCAAAACGACTTCAAAATTTCCTTCAACTTTTACTTTTAAGATTTTCATCTAATATTTATATTTTATTTTGTTTTCAGATTTATTTCAATTAATGAAAAATATGTTTTAGTTAACAATAACAGCAAGGATTAAAATAATGCAAAATACAGTTTCATGGTCAAAAGAAATATTTATGGCCAGTATTTCCTTGTCACTGTCAGGTGTACTTGCAGAAATTTGAGGAAGAAAAGAAAAAGAAAAAGAGGAGGAATTTCAATGCAGTGCCGCCTTGCACGTACTATAATGAGCTGAATGGGAGGTTGACCTGAAAGAACGACTCACTGAACACTGGCACAGATCCAGAACAACATTCCAAACCCACAGAAGAACAGTGATGCAGTCAGGCATTACCTGATCTACTCTGGAAGAATCCACTGACACCACAAAGTTATTCACCTGAGAGGAATGAGTGTGACAGGACAAGAAATTGGACGATTACATCATAACAATCAAGTTTTGCAACGGTCATTCACACACCTAATTCTTTGAGGAAAACACTATTGTATAAAGTCTGTATTGTGTGCAAAAACAAACGCTCACACGTCATGCACATAATCCATATCAGGATTTACACCCAAGACATAACATGTTATTACAGTATCTGATGAAGTCGTTTTCATCAAGTAGTGTAATCTTGTTTGTTTCAAATACAAACTGGATTACAGTTTGCATTTCTGAGAAGGGTAACCGTGTGTTCCTCATAACCAGGTGTGACTCAATTAAATGTAAAGGAACAAGATTTTAAAAATCTCACTGGCCCTCCACGTAACACCAAACATGCTCTGACTGGCCGTGATTGTTTTGCACCATGCAGCACTTTCATTTTAAAAGAGAGATCATACCGAGGCACACTGCTCTTGAGATCATAGTGCTTTTCTAGAAATGACAGGAATTTAGGAGAAGGTCTATCGTACGCCATCTGTTCAGGCTCCACCCGTTTGTGCTGTTCAATCAGAGATTATGATCAGGACAGGAAAACATGAGTCACAAAATACAAACAGGACTCTTTCCTTAGTAGCAAATACGAATGGGTCTTTACACCAACCTCTCAGCTGGAAATCACAAAAATAGATATTTGGAAAAATGTTCCTGCTGCTCTTTTCCACACAAGCCTCAAAAAAAAAAAAAAAAGCAGAAAAGCAGTCCATGCAACTTCTTTGTCTGAGAAATACACAAAATATAAGATACTCAAGATTTAAATGAAGTTATTCAATGGAAATCTGAATAAAACAAGTATTTTAACCAAAATCTTACCCTTCACCATAGTGCTCAAATCTTATTTGCACTTCTGCAAATTCAACCTTGCTGTGTCGCATTCAGCAATGTCGACACACAAAAACAAATGGTCTTGATGGGGCAAGTTTGAAAATGTGAAGTTGCAAATGAGTTTTAATGGTGAAGGGGGAATGATCTGAGAATAAAGAATTACGTTCCAGCTTGTTCAGACTTTCAGGATGAATTATATCGACCACTTTCATGATACTTCTATGATGCTTTTTGTTGCTTGTTTTTATTGCATGGTAAAAAAGCAGCATGATCATTCTTTGAAACATCCCCTTTTGTGCTCCACGCAAGCAAGCAAGAAAAGTGACATGGTTTGGACTGATTTTTCTGTAAACTAGTCCTTTAATAAATCTGTCTGCTGACAGACACTCACTTTGAGCATGAAGTCAAAGAGCTGGAGCCCGTAGCCATGTCTCTGCAATGTCTCTGTCACATAGAAATCCAGCACACACACAATGGCTCGGTCTCCAAATGCGCCCCCCGTTGGTCCTGGATGCAATTACAACATACTTTAAATCACTAATGTGTCAAGATTTAATTACCAACTCAATAATGAGCAAACTCTTACAAGTAAAAACAGCTTCTTGTAGCCAACCTTCAGAAATCCAACAATAACACCCCTCCCGCTGGTAAAGCAAAAGGACAGGAAGAGCGAATCAAACACTTTTATTAACAGCAGAACGAGGATGTGTTTATATGTAATGGAAATGGGAAAACAGGAAGGAGAGAGCCCAGCTGTATTGACATGTAAATAGATTAAATCTGAAGCATAGGCTGAGGGAGGGACAGAGAAAGAGAGCGAACCCGTTCTGTTCTCCATCTTTCAGGAGGTAGAGATGGTGTCTGTTGGCCTGGAGCTTTGCAGCACTGGTTATAGGAGCAGGCAGCTGCTGGGCCTGAGGAGATACACACACACACACACACACACATGACATGATGACAAACTGAAACTGACATCTGCAAGCTCAAAAAGACAGTTATTATCACCTTAGAGGAGGCTTTGCCCAGCTCATCTATAACTGTGCTGATCTGAAGAAGAGGATCTGGTCTGGAGAACAAAAACCAGGTATGTTAGGAATCTCACACACAGATGTCGTCAAATGTGAATTCGCATATATGATTCCAGTTATGCAAGTCATAACGGATGCGTACACATTTACAATGCATAACTGTTTGGATTACAAGCTGGAATCATATATAGCTGTGCTATACATTTTAACAGGTTTTTCAATAGCTCACGCCAATATCAAGAAGGTCAGTGGCTGATATTATGAAATATACATATATAAATGAGAGCAGTTTTTGTCCTGTGTTAATATATTATATTTGGGTGGGACATATTAAATGGCTTATCCTATTTTTATAAATAGCCAATAGGGTGTTGTTACGTCACAGTTGTGAATCATGGCTCTTCCAGGGGGCCCCAGTAAGTAGTTGCATTAATATAATCTTAATTAAAATGTTGATACAAAAAACATGCATCAATGTAGATACAAATTAAATTGACATATACACATATTATTTTATTATTTTAGAGTTTATACATGAGATATCAGCTTACATATTAGGGCCTTTGAATATTGTCTTTGACAAAAAGTGATCCTTGGAGTCAAAAAGACGAGGCTGAATCCAGCTTCTGATTGACACTATCCGTTCCACCTTAAAAAAACAGCTTCTTATTCACTCACAACTAGGGACCGTGCGGCTTTTTTGTGCTTTTTTATGGGATTGTGTTGCTTTTGTGTCTATTTTTAGAATAAAAGAATAATAAACTATTTTGAAATGCAAATAACACTGCTGTATAAGAAAAAATGGACTGTAAAAATATAAAGGCACATAAAAGCGACAGCTTGGATCCAGAAAGTACAGTTTTTAAGGTAGTGCAATTTACAGTATTTACAAATACGCATGCATTTGCATTTTAAAACAATGATGACGATCATCTGGTATACTCATCCATGTTTCATGTTCTGGAGTCCTTGCAGGGCTGTGTGTCATCTGGTGTTGGGTCATCTGAAGTCTTCAGAAGAGGCTGGATCCAAGCTGTAGCTGGCATAATCTCTAGTCAACTCGGGATATTAAAATTTGTAATAACTGTTTGAATTATTTTTTTTTAATGAATGAATAAGAGAAAAATCACACGGTCCCTAAGTATAACTGATGACATGTTCAATAATTAAAAAATACTGTAATTATATTTTATGTGCCTTTATATTTTTAGGCCATTTTTGCTTATATAAAGCAGTGCAATTTGCATTTCAAAATAGTTTATTTATTCTTTTATTCTGAAAATAGACACAAGAGCAACACAATCCCTTAAAAAGCATGAAAAAGAGAAAAAGCAGCACAGTCCCTAGTTGAGAGCGAATAACAAGCAGACTGACGCGGAAGCATCGCGTCTTTTAAGGTGGAACTCAGATGTCAATCAGAAGCTGCGAATAAGAGCTGGATTCAGCCTCGTGTCCAAAAGGTTGGGAAACTTCTAAAGAGCCTCTAATTTAATAAAAAAACAATATGCAGGTTTAAATGGGACTTATCACAGCACTTACATCTTGTCGCTTTTTTTGTTAGTGTGATTGTCCAATAATTTGTAAATCATTTTTGATAAAAGCCTCTGCTAAATGATTAAATGTATCTGTCAATGAAAAAATACTAATTTTGATTTCTTTTTAATGTTGGCAAATTGAATATTCAAAGTTATTTTTGGTGCTTTTTGAAATTCATTTTAAAATTCATAAATAAATATTATTTATGATAGATTTATCGCATGGATAAATAAATCTATCTATGGGAGTAATGGCTTTTCCTTCCATTGCTCAAAAAATATGCAATTCATAACCTGCTTCTGTTAGAAATGCTCCTTCACTTGATTGCTTTAAGAAACTGCTCAAACACATCTTTTCAGTAAAACTATTATTGTTATTTAAATATCATTTATTATTTGTTTGTAATAAGAAAAGTGCATTACAAATAAAATGTATTCTTAAAATATTTGTATTGTATTATTATTATAAAATTTATTTATATTCAATATAATAAATGCATTCATTCAGATTCTTATTATAATCGATCTATCTGCAGCATGGTGAGATTTCTTATTGTGTGATGACAGTGAAGTCTGCGGCTGTCTTGCTGAATCAGCATCGGTCAGATTAAACCCATGGCAGATTAAATCAGACTCATGGCAGATTTGGTTTTTACTCAGAGCAGTATTTGCATACTCTGACGTCAAGCCCTCCATACAGAAACACACTGGGCTTATCATTACAGCAAAAAGATGACAAAGATGACCTGGACCAGATGCAATATCACTCCCAGCACAATGCACGACTGTCAACCACTGTTACAAGACAAAAGCAGTGCATGCTGCACACAGATGCCCCTCATCTCTCTCCCAGCACACATTACCTCCCATGCGCTCTCCGACCTGCACTCAAGTTGTTATCCAGCACTGTAATTCTCTCGGGGAAAAGCGCGTTCACGTCGAAGGGGAAATCCATTGTAAAGACAGACCTGGAATCTTAAGACAATCCTCTACTGATGCTGTTCCTGTCCTCCCATTGTGTCTGTGTCACTCCCTTCCCTCACTAGTGCGCGCTGGAGGAGCGCTAGTGGTCAGCCGTAGTACACCGTGCACGCGCCTGCAGGATTCAATACCGCAAAATATTTTATAGCTTCTAGTTATATTTCTATAACTGTAAACATAAAAATCTTTCATTCAGACAGTGGCAGAAATGTGCGATATTTGCAATATTTGTACTCTTTTATATTTATTTTTATATTTTTCGTATATATATATTTCTGAACTTTTTAAGAACATTTAACTTTATCTCTTATTTAATGATTTCTGTTTTTTTCTCAATAACAACATTTCATGCTGAGCGACTGTGCTTTTGCGATATTACTTAATGAATAATTATTAGTTACATTAATATACTTAAATGCTTCGGTGGTTTGAAAATGGTTTTGTCGTAGCACAAATATCCCATCTCGCAATAAAAAGTGCATGCATAATTTTATTTGAATAAATTATAAAGAAGAAAAGGACATCTGCACAAGATATGCTTGTATTTTCGTGCAGGCAGATATTTCGCTACCCTGCCCGCAGCGTTAGGACCCTGTTAATGTCATTCGCTGCGCGTTTCTTTCAATTCTGCGGATGCTGCACTGCAGTGATCTAGGCAGCGACGATTTACCTTTTATTTATTTATTTATTTAGTATCAATCACCCCCAAACACACAGTTTAGTGCTATATTTTTAAGCTTGCTTAGAAACGCCGACGTGGCCGAGCTTTAACCTCGAATGCGCCATTAGTCCATACATCAACATGCTCAGACGAATATGACTCGATAATATTACCTCCAGTGTTCTGCAGATCATATGTACTTGAAACTGAACTTTGATTTCTTGGGAAAACAAAAGTCAAAGAATGTATCGAAGCTGCAGCAGTCTCTAGGTAAGTACGAGACCACAGCACTTCTGTTTTCCTTCAGAGGTTTACAAAACAGCTTAAAAATGTGTAAAGTAAATAAACTATAATTAAACAAAAACATTCAATTAATATAAAAATATTAAAAATGTATTTAAATAGACTCATAATACATTAACTGTACTAAAAAATGTAACTGAAAACTACGTAATAGTATATGGTCTTTATACATATAAATATATAGCTGTCTTTTAAACTTAAGGATGGTGGTCCCTCTGACTCTATTTGGAGGTCTGTGACATCTGAAAGATTGAAAACCCCTGTTTATTATTTTTGCATGAAGGCATGGGCCAGTATGAGATTTTGATGGTATGATAACCTTCAGCAAAAATATCATGGTTTCAAATGACTGGGTATTGTTGTTTACAGCTCTGAAATGTGTTGTTTAAATGACTGGGTATAATATATATATATAACCAATCATATGTGTGGAAACCATAATATATTATATATTATTTTCAAAGCTTTCGTGTGTGTATAATTTTAAGTTAATAATTTTTTTTCCCCCCCCCGACAAAACAAAATATATTATATATTATTTTCAAAGCTTTCAACTAAGGATTTTTAGCCAACATAGATACAGTCTCCAGCCCGTGAATCATCATAGAGGTCAGTGTCCTAACAGTGCTGATGTTTTATCAGTGATGTGCGCTGATGATTCAATAGACTAGAGTCTCTGATGACAACATGAAGCTCTTCACATTTCTCTGAGCACAGCTCTTGAGTATGGAAATGTGTTTATTACTAAGAACTTCTAGTTAATGTTTTATCTTTTCTAGGTTGACATGATGCCGGAGTGATGTCCTTTGAATCTGTCACTGTGTAAGTACTGGCCCAGTAAACTTCGCTTTGGTTATAATTGGGTGTTAATGATGATTGCGTTGTTCGGTTCCACTGAAACTCAATGAAGTAACTTTCTCGCGGCGCACTGAAACACTCACAGGCAACTAATACACTCATCTCACGCGTGTGTAATCTAACACACATGTTTTCTTTCAAGGACAGAAGTTGATGCAGTGGCAGAAGGGCCGGTGGTGACCTGAAAGCTCCTCTGTAGTTGTTGTTTTCTCAGCCTATACACTTGTGTTTCAGTGTCATTGTGTCATTCCAAGGACAGTTTGAGAAAGTAACTGCTTGTTTTTTGACTTCTCAGTTCTTTGTATGCTGCTTTTTCTAAAAATGTAGTTTTTCTTTTACATTTTAATAAAAAATCACTATTACAGCTCAATATGAAGTCATTGTTTTTTTTTATGGGAGTAGCAGGGCCAACTTGTAGTGTTATGCTTAATCTTATTCATGTTGTTGGATAAGGTCAAATATTAGTGCAAATGCTTTTAGGAGTCATTCTACAGTACAAAGCTTTCATACCATGTAGCAGATTTACACCCTATACATGATTTATATGTTAAAAAAAAATGAAATTGGTTATTCATGAAATTCTGATATGCTATCTAAATGTTTAAAATATATTTAAAGATTAAGAATCAGTCAGTATAGGCTCGAATTTTTATTAATGGGTCTTTTCAAGTATTCGTGTACAATGTATCATCTCTTCAGCTGCTGTTTGTTAGGAATCGCTAAGGACTTTTATTATGGAAAGAGTTCAGTTACTTAGCGGCTAGTGTTATATTTGACTTCACTCCACTCACTTCCGGTACACGCTTATACATATTTTTTGCTACTAGTCTACCTGTTGTAACAAAATAAGGACCAACGCTTTGTAAGTATATAAATGTTAATAGTTTACACGCACTGTCACAAATCTGTAACCGCTTCTGTTCTGCACGTAGCAGTGCGTAGCGACGCTCGATCTGTGAACGAATCGTCCTTTCGAGTCGGATCTTTTCAAATGAATCTGTTGTCGAGTCAACAACTCCAACTCATCGAACCGAGAACAGATAGAAAGAATTGTTAAATTCTGAACCTTGGCATATATATTAGCGTATTTCTTTTATTATATGAAGTAAAAGATCTGTGGTATTCAGGTATGGCATATTAGCATACTTTTTACTATTGAAAAAGTAATGGCATTTATTCCAGCTAGTCTCTTACATCCATAAAGTGTCAGCTAAATGCATAAATATAAATGTAATAAAAAGTAATGGCATTTATTCCAGCTAGTCTCTTACATCCATGTATGATTCGTAATGAAATACTCGTAAATAACAGCAATGTGGCTTTTTTATATGGCTTTAATGGGACATTTTCGATCGAACAATAATCCACGCCGAGATATCAGGCAGCGCGAGTTAAAAGATTCACTGAATTGATTGGTTGAACCAGTTCTTTCAAATGAACCGTTTGAAAGAACCCATTATCCCAAATAACACACAATCAAACCACCTAGAAAACAAAACCAAAACTTAAACATACTTAAACTGGACTGTATTTTCGCACCTTGTCGAGCTGGTTACGTGCTGAAACGGTTTAATTTTAGCACGTTTCTGCCGGGTGCTAGTGAACAGGAATGTGAAGCTGGCTTCTATAAGTGGACTCAAATGTTTATTTATTTATTTTTTTAAGTGAAGCAGAGAGACCGTGATGTCTGGAAGATGTAACTGCATGTCCTTACTGCAGTCATATAAAACTGAGGATTTGGGGTCGCAGGTATGTTTTATTCCCCTGTCGCTAGTGTTTCGTCGTTCAGCATCGACACAGTTCAGTGTTTAAAGTCGCGCGGCTAGTTCAGACATGCTAACCGACGCCGCTCCGCCGGAGAGCTCAAAATAAACGAAACCCCCCTGCCACAGGAATATTGGTTCGGTTTCGGTTTTAATTTTAATTAAAAATTATGTTCTTTTCCTGTCACTGAGTGATTTGCACAGGTGTGGCCGTCAGTCGTTTTCTGGTTCAGCTGCTTTAATACAAACACGCCTTAACACAGGTCTGCTGAGGTCTCATTGTCTTCTTATACTTGAAGCAGTGTAACACTTTATACATCGTTCTAAAGTTTTCTGACTTTTTAATAGCTATACCATTAGATGAAGAGGTGTCTGTGCTTATTATTGCGTTATACTATAGTTATTAATGTGTAATTATCAACTATATTAGCTTCCCCCCCACACATTATAAAGACTTAACACTATACATTATAAAGTAATAGTGCAGACATGACCGCAGTTGTAGGGCGAGTTTGGGGGTGGGTCAGTCCAGCGAGTCTGTACTCGTCCTGGGGCAGTAAGGCCAAACCTGAGAAACCCCCAACAACGGAGATTCATGCTAGAAGCAGATGGGGCTTATGGGGACTTACTGCCTGGGTTTGGAGGGGCGAGAACACCAAAAAGGACCAAAAGACAATCGCAGAGGAATTCTGGGAGACCGAGGAGACTTTCAAGCCGTTGGAAGTTGAAGAGCTGAGGGCTGATGTTGAGATTGAGAAAGCAGCCGCCCGAAGCTCCTCGCGCTGGTGGAGCCGAATGCTTCCATCCAGATACTTTTTCTGGCCCCGGTGGTCGCTGTCCACCCCGCTCCACCAGCAGAAATGTGCCGGGTGGAGTGAAGGGACGTGGGACAGCGATGAAGTTGATGGGGAGTCAGACTATGGGACGCCTCCGCCGTCCCCCACGCCGCAGACATCTGCATTCCAGTTCTTCTCTCGCTCGTGGACGGGAGAAATCGTGCCTGAGCACTACGATATTTGCTTTAATTTCCTCCGCCACCTCTTTGACTTGTTTGTGGTGGGCTTCCTGACCACCGTATCCCCTCCGACCAAGTTACTTTTGGACGTGCTGGGGGTGCAGGGGGCGCTGAAGCTGTGGCTCCACGGGATGGCCATGTTTCTGGTGTCGTCTGTCGGGATGGCCGGACTGCTGTGGGTGGTACAGGAGTACCTGCTGCTGTTTGCGTTGATCTACGGTATCGTGCAAGCGCTGGTCATCTCTGTCAGCGTACGCCAGAGTGAGGCTTCGGCAGACGGGGATGATGGGAAAGCTGACGGAGAGGTCACAGAGAGCGAGGAGGAACAGAACGACATACGGGAGCAGAATGAGCCACAGCACACAGCTGAAGAAAGCAAGAACGGAGATAAACAAAGGAGCTGAAGTCCTGGGAAAAGTGTGTTTTGGGTAAGTAGCTGTTAGTTGTTTCTGCCCACAGAACCTGTTGTTTTCTTCTTTTGTTTGTGCTGTTGTCATAAGGGAAGGCTTTCCTGTTATCTACTTACGCAAGAAATGTATAAATCTATCCGTCCCGTATGTAGTGAGGCACCGAAACCGAATTGTTAACGTATTGTTTTACTTTCATTAGAAAAACTGACAGACCGTTTGAAAGCTCAGACTTTGTGTCATATTAAAAGTTGCAAAGCTTATTGTGATTACTGGAATAATGTTTGGTAAAGTTTGGTTCATGCATCAACTGAAGACAGCATTGACTAAAAGATCTGTGTTCATCAAGATTAAGATCCATTTAAAATGATAAACTGATTTTGTCAATCCCGTCCACACAATCCAAAACTTGTATTTTCCTTGTGTTTGGTGCACACTTCAAGTACATTAAAGTTAATACCGACTGCAAGACACCTGCATGACAGCTGATGTAAAATAAGGATTTGGCTTAGAAGAACCCATACTGATTAGTTTAAAAAAAAAAAAAAAACTTAATTGGTCCCAATCCCAATCCTTGAGATCAGCTCAGATCATCCCAAGTGTGCACAAATAGACACTGACACAGTCAAAATGTACCATCAGATAACTGCTAAAAGTCACCTTCTTGGTCAGTGTTTGGTCACCGAAACCGAAAAATAAATTTTTCAAACAAATATTTTTTGGTTGCTGGAAATTCGTGCACTACTGCATTTTAGTATAAAGTTTGCAAAATCAGTAATCACTTTCACTGTCATAAGGATTTGAACAAACCTGTAACAGTAAGTATTGAACTTAGGTTTGTCATACGTCCAAGCTTTTATGCTACATGCATGAATATTAAAGAAAATATAGCTCGGTTTTGAGGCTTGTTGAAGAGGGGGGTATGCTGTCACTCTCTAAACCAGGGATTCTCAAAGCTTTTTGCCAAAAATATTTGATTGAAGTATATCCTTTTAATTTAATAATTCAGTACACACATCTGCATGTGCACGGTTTTTCCCTGACATGGTTAAATGTCGCATGACATGCAGGTAAACAATAAAATATAAAATACATTTAGATTTTACATTAATTGTATATTTTTTTTTTTAAAGTTTTTCATTTAGATTTTACATTAATTGTACATTTTTATGATTATTTCTAATTAGATTTTAATTAACTCATGGACCCCAAGATCAGGTTAGGAAACCCTGATCTAAAAGTCTTCACTCCATTTTCTTGCGCCGTCGCAAACACAGCAAAATGCTAAAATACACCAAGAACACTTAAGTTGCTTCGCAACCACCCACAATGCCAAAAAAAATATATGAGTTTTGCACTCACATCTTTTACAGAACATTCGGTTATGGATTACTGTTTGATTTTTGGATGGGTATTCCTATAAGTTTTTTTTTTGTTTTTTTTTTTTTTTTACAAGCATCCTAACCTTTGCTGTGAGGCTTGTGGTTTAAATCTTTCACCCAGAGAAAAACAAGCATGACATTTTCAGAGAGCTGTGAAACCTGCTTGTGGTTTTAAACCATACATCATTTCCCAGCTGACACGATCTCTGTTTCTCTGGGATGCACTTTCAGATATTGTCCTCTTCCCCCAGAGTGACTGTCTATGGGGATATATTGTCATTTTAATTTCTTTGTACACAAATGTATGTTTTGACCTCTGGCTTTAAGGGGTAGTTCATCCTAAAATGAAAATTGTGTCATTTAATCAACTTCATGCTGCTTTAAGTTTGTATGACTGTATTATTATAGTAAATATAGCTCAGATCCTGAGGCCATAAATATTTGCTTGAAGTTTCTCGTTTTAATATTTCAGTAATTTAAGTAAATACATCCATAAATATTTGCTTGAAGTTTCTCCTTTTAATATTTCAGTAATTTAAGTAAATACATTTTCATGTCCACAGTTCTCTTACATCAGTTAATACAGAATTCATGACATGCAGATAAACAAATATTTTTTTTATTTATTTTTAAAATTTAAACCACAGCTTGTGCTACTATTTCTTTTTCCTGAAATTATGATGAATGTGGATGCAAAAGCACATTAAAGGAGTATCATAATAAAGGTAGTCCATACAATTATTTGCTACATCTCAAGTATTCAGAGAAGAGCAGCAAGCGATATGGCTAAAAAATATTATCAAATACTTTTTTTTTTCCATATCAGACCATATCGAAAATGTATCACAATATTCATTAAGCATTAATGGGGAAGAAAATGCTTTGCACATTTTTTTTAGACCTTGAAAATGAATGTAAACATAACTTGTTTCTTCACAATGAAAATCTACGGACCAACTAAATCAAAATTAATTTCCCCAAAAAAATCAATTTTTTTTTTTTTATGGTTTCTATGTTTTATGATTCAATACAAGTTGATCACAAAAAAGTGTCAAATTAAATGCATTAATAACAAATTTAATCTTTTAAATTGCAATCAAATGAAAATTTAACAATTAATTTACAACAAAGAATTATTATTTTCTATAAATTAATGAAAAAAATCTCTTGGTTGAAAGATATTCCTCAAACAAAATAATATTCTGAATAATAATTGCATTTTAGCATACAGTAGTAATATTTTTCAGTTATAATTTAGTAGTAACAGTAGTAATATAATCCTGTTGTAAGTAAGGCAGCACTTTTATTTTGGCGGGTTGTCAGGAAGATCTCAGTGTGTGTTTGCTGGTAATTTCTCTCAAAGTAAACCGTGTAAAGCTGGTGAAGTGACTCTGATGAAGTTCATGTCACACATGTTTGGGTTTGTGAAGCAGATTTTATTTCACATTTATTTCTACTACGTTATAGGCTGTTAGATTAATCCATATCAAGTGAAAACGTCCAGAGCTTATCATCATTATCCACATACATTTTATTGCAATCCCGATATGATATAATTGATTGCCCAGCACTATTATGAAGTTATACAATAACTTTGTGACAAACTGTCCAAGATTTGAATCAATATTGACTTTAATCCATTCTCTCCAGCATAGCTCAATATAAGGGTGAGTGAATTAGGTCAGAATTGTCATTTTTGGATGAACTGTTTCAAGTAGAACACACAAATATCAAGCTTTTCTCATACTGCAGTGATTAAGCACTTCTGTGTTTCTGTCACAGGTTGCTGACGTGCAGATCGTCCAGCACCCAAATCTTCCACTGAGGATTCGACCCCTCGAGTGATTGAAGAGCACCCTAAATGTACCAGCACCTCTTTCCTCACCACCACCAGTGGAAGTTTTTTGCTCACTTTAAAATGTACTTTTAATTTTCCCCAAAACTATTTTTACATAGCACACTAGCAGGAGAAGTGGAGCGAGTTAAACACTAGACTCTACAGCCACGGCGATAAAACAACATCTGCCATCTACAAACCTGACGAAACACGTACAGAAAAAACTGAGCACCCCAGCAATCATTGATTGTCAGGGAATTTCAGTGAGATTCTGAAGGCTGAACCAGTTCAACGACAAGTTGTTTGTAACGAAACATTACTTTTATATGGTGATTAATAGCTTTGCGACGCCGCGCTGTATGTACTGCACATCTGCATGTGTCACTTTATTGAATTCATAGCTCAATGTGGCCTCTAACAGCGTCTTTGGATTGTTTGTATCTGACTTTTCATATGTGCCCTTCCATTTAATGGGCTGAGTCCATTATATCGCCCATCCTTAATTAGTCCATTAGTCCAATCACAGGCAAACTTGTTTTGTTTTTTTTGAGTGCAATTATAAAGGAACTGGACGCGAATGATTTTTAAATCACTTTCTGTATACAGCGAACCTGTGCATTACGTTGTTCCATACTTATTTTCATTTACTAAACCTGTTCATGAAATGCTACAAATCTGCCTTCCTTTATATTTTGGGTGACGTCATTAGAACCATTCTGTTTTGTTGTATACTTCATTACAGCATTAACTGCATATCTAGATTGATTCAGATGTGTTGTCAGTCTTTCTTGATTGATTTCTGTTTCAGTTGATTATATCTTTTGTGCCTCACGATATCTGGTACTTTGGCCAGTTCACAGGGAATTATGTGTAAATAAATTGGAAGTCATTTTGCATAAGTGCATACTGACAGCTTAATATCCAATGCTTTATTGCACAAGCATGTCTCTCGCTTGCAAGAATAGCTTTCTCTTCCTGAATGTGTTCAGTGGCGTTTTATCTATGCATGAAACTTCTTGTGTCGTGAATGACTTTTTTCTTTGTGGTACTGGTTTATAAATTTCTAGGATGTTCATGTCAGTTATTTAAGCATTAAAATGTAGCGCTAGAATTGTGGGTTTACTACACCTTGAGCAATGTAAGAATACGTGTGACCTTTGAAGGTTCTTTAAAATGTGTTTTTCCATTTTTGTAAGCCCTGAGTTGATTGAAGTGCGGGCCACTGCTGAAACCAGACAGCTGTGAATAGAAAAGTCTGCTGTAGAGTGAAATGGATTGCAGCTCAGGGTTGTGAGATCTGCATCTACAGTTCAGTCTTTAATAGTCCTTACAGCTAAAATAAACTTCATTTTCCCCATATTTCATGTCTGGAGTATGTTTGTTTATATTAGGACATGGATGCTTGTGGACACAGATTTTATCTGTTATTGGGTCAGTCCACCTCAAGTGGTCCAAAAATTGTGAAGGTGATTGCTTGACCATTTTTATTTTACTTCGTTTAACCACCGTGTCCATTTTTGGTCATGGCGATATGAATATTGGTTGTATGGATGTTTACGGAAACCTCTATATCCCGGCTCTAACTTAAATTTGCTGTCATGACACAGATGGCCACCGTGGTTATTAGTAAAATTAAAAATGACCACCAAACATCCATTTTTAAATATTAATCTTTATAATGGACTTTATATATCACGCTTTTTAGTTATTTTTCCAGTTGTTTGTATTTCAAATATATATACATGCATATATATATAAACGTGTGTTTGTGTGTGATTTTTGTTTTAATAATTTCTATCACATATTCAGTCCTGGAAATGACAGGAACAATTCATTTCCTTTCATTTTAAGATTTTAATAATTTCTATCACATATTCAGTCCTGGAAATGACAGGAACAATTAATTTCCTTTCTATTTGTAATATGTTTATTATCTTAAATTATTTACCTTGGTTCACATGCAACTACCAATAATCCACAGTAGTGTTATTTTAGAATTATTTTGTTGAATTAGCTTTCGATTTTGAATTAATTTTCATTTAAATTTTAATTTCAGTAATAAGAGATAAAAATTGAAATAAATTTAGAAGAGATATTTTTCTAAATCTGTTCTCATTTTAATCTGTTTTAATCATTTAAGCATTTCAAATTAAGCAATTTTATTTCAGTAAGTTGCCAACTTTGTTTAAATCTAATTTGTGTTTTAATAGTTATTTCAGCTTTATTTCAATTAACAAACATAAGTTTGAGTTAAAGGGATAGTTCACCCAAAAATAAAAATTTGATGTTTATCTCCGTATCCCCAGAGCATCCAAGATGTAGGTGACTTTGTTTCTTCAGTAGAACACAAATTATGATTTTTAGCTTCAGCCGTTACAGTCTCTCAGTTGTAAAATGCATGACAATAGTAACAAAATGTATGAGCATAAAAAAAAAAAAAATGCACAGACAAATCCAAATTAAACCCTGCGGCTCTTGATGATATATTGATGTGTAAAGACACAAAACGATCGGTCTGTTCAAGAAACTGAACAGTATTTATATCGTTTTTTACCTCTGATTCACGCAATGTCCGAACTGATAGAACTCTTGTGAATGTGCATTCACAGCAGCAGGCGCCTGAGGCATCTTCTTCTTCTTCTTCTTCTTACTTTATGGTGGATTGCAGACTTATAAGTGCATTACCACCACCTATCTATTGAGACACTCTATCTATGTTCTAACAAGTGTCAATGGTCCACTTGCTGCTGTGAAGCGCGTTCACAAGAGTTCAAACAGTTCGGACATTGTGTGAATTAGAGGTAAAATACGTTATAAATACTGTTCAGTTTCTTGGAGAGACCGATCGTTTTGTGTCTTTACACATCAGTGTATCGCCACGAGCCGCAGGGTTTAATTTGGATTTGTCTGTGCATGTTTTTTTTTAAGCTCATAGATTCTGTTACCATTGCCATGCATTATACGACTGAGAGACTGCAACGCCTGAAGTTAAAAATCATAATTTTTGTTCTACTGAAGAAACAAAGTCACCTACATCTTGGATGCCCCGGGGGTAAGCAGATAAACATCAAATTTAAATTTTTGGGTGAACTATCCCTTTAATAACATCACTGATCCACATCTCCATTCTATGCTTCTAATGTATATTTTTAAATTAACACTCACTTTCCACATGACTAATCTAAAACATATTAGCTCCTGAACCCTTAATAATGCATCACATAAATCATTATATAAATGTACATTTCATAAGGACTGAATAGAATCAGGATGAGAGTCAAACACACATTACGGTTGCCATTAAGCATTTAATAGATATAAACAACATAATTTAACTTCTGTTTATTCATGTTAAATCCATTCTATGACCATTGCTATGTACATACAGGTGCATTCACAGTAAAGGGACAACAGATGCATGTGAATGCTTGGATGCTGATGACTGCAGTGACGGTCCTGATGGGAATCAACTGTAAACTGTATGTGACATCAGAAGAGAGATGATGCTATGTGCATTTGGTCTTGGCCAGCATTCAGCCATGCACTCTCTCGTGCTCTTTATTACACATATAATCCAGTTACACCTTAGAGCTCAAGTCAAACTACAACACACCATCCTGACGGCATGCACTTCTCCCACTTTTAGCAGGATTTTATACCAATTTCTGCCAAATAAAAGCAGCCATAGCGCCCAGGATGAGATGAGACACCTTACATGTCACTGGGTGATCCTCTTTATCACACACAAAACATTTCCCCTGTATTTCGTGTAAGGCATGCAAATGAAAAGAAAATATTTTAAATCTAAACATTTTCAGATCAATTCACTGTTTAAAGGAGTAGCTGAGAAATAAATCAAAATATCACCTGAAAACCAACTCACCCTCAGCACATCCAAGATGTAGATGAGTTTGTTTCTTCATCAGAACAGATTTGGAGAAATGTATCATTACACCACTTGCTCACCAATGGATCCTCTGCAGTGAATGGGTGCCGTCAGAATGAGAGTTCAAACTGCTGAAAAAAAAAATCACAATAATCCACAAGTAATCCACACCACTCCAGTCCATCAATTAACATCTTTTGAAGTTAAAAGCTGCACATTTCTAAGAAACAAATCCATCATTAGTCAGTGTTTTAGCTTTAAACTGTCAAGTCTGGCCAAAATATCATAATCCAAAATAACACTTTCTCCAATGGAAAAGGTTCATCCCCTGTTGTCCTCTCATCAAAATCCAGCAACATATTCATTTAGAACTGTTTTTGCTTGTAAACAGTGCTTGATCTGTGCATATTTCTCTCCTGATTCAGACAAGATGACTGTTTTACTGGAGAAAGCAACATTATGGATTATGGCCTCGTATTTTTTGCCGCAAGCAGTGGTTTGAAATAAAAAAAAAAAAGTCTTAATCATGGATTTGTTTCTTATGGACACACACAAGACGTTAACCGATAGACTGGAGTCATGTGGATTACTTGTGGATTTTTGTGATGTTTTTATCAGCTGTTTGGACTCTCGTTCTGACGGCACCCATTCCCTGCGCAGCATCCACTGGTGAACAAGTGATGTAATGCTACATTTCTCCAAATCTGTTCTGATGAACATCTACATCATCTACATCTTGGATGGCCTAAAGGGAGAGTACATTTTCAGCAAATATTCATATGTTTATGAACTATTTCTTTAATTTCACTGCTGCGGTTTATTTTCAGTCAGTTTTGTGTGATGCTCAAGCAGACGTTCTCAACTCGCAATCAAAACCAACACCACAAACACATATCATTCCAATTCAACAAAACGAAGTTACAAACACATCGATGTCTTTGCACGTACATGCCGAGTCTCTCACTAGTCTGATTGTCTGAGGGGAGTCTCACTATAACTCAATCAAACTTATGACGGCTGATGGAGATGATTTAATGCACCCTTGTAAAAATATCCAAAGGGTTGAGTTCCTGAACCTTGCCATGTTTTAAATTCACTATAACACACAACACACATTACGCTTGAAGTTCCTCAAGTGATATGAAGAAAAACTGCTGCTAGAATTGTGACACCGAAGGCAAATTATATATGATAGAAAAGTCCTTTTTTACACTGCATTTATTACTTTTAAATCCGCTTAAAAGGTATAACCCTCCCGAATCATATTTTAAGGTTTTAATCCATTTGTGGACACAAAACTGATAAGATCAAGTTGTTAAATGCAAACACATAAATACAGATTCGACAAAAGAATTAAAAACCTATGTACAACAAATTTTCTGCAGCATTCAGATCGCAAAAAAAGTCTTCTCCCGGTCATCAAACTAATGACAGAGGAGAAAACGAATCACATTGCATTGCTCTACAAGCTTTCATTCATCAAAAAGCTTCCGACACCCCGTGATGGTGTGATGTAATCAGATGTGAGTGAGGATGAGGGATTATGAATGTAGTGGCCACGCCGTCCGTTACCCTTCCCTCCAAACCCACTCTCCCACTGGCCTCAGCTACTAGTGAGGGTTTGATCCCCCAGAGCTAGGGGGCGCTGTGCCCCCTCCGCCCTCCCTCTGTCCATGGCCTATTCTCCCGTGTCCCAGAATGCAGTGCGCGCTTCCGCAGCCTTCCTCGTCATCCCCCTCGCTTTCCGAGGACGACTCGCCGAACTGTCGAGGCTTCTCGTAAACACAGCAACCTGAACACATCAAAGCCATTTTAGAAGAATGTGACGGAAGAAACACAAACAAGCCGAGGACGATCTATTTAAAGAAACGAAGCGTTCAATAGATGCAAGTCATTTAAAACCTGATTTTCAAGGTCAGCTATTTAAAATCTGGCCCAGATGCAGATCTGTCCTACACTGGTTTCAAGTATGAAGCAGATTCTCATCAAGTCCTCGATGAATATCAAACTGAATAACGGATTCAGAGCTAATGCTAACAAAACGAGACTCACACTTTGAAGACCTCCGGCCCAGATGCTCATTGTCCACCGTGTCACTGGACCACTCCACTTTCTTCTCCGTCTTCCTTTTCCTGAGCTTGATGGTCAGGCTTCTGCCCTCCTGAAAGCACACACAACCAGCCCATCATAGGGAGAATATTACTTACATTATTAAATGTTATTACAGATATGAGTAACCATTAACAGTTAGACAACGATGATGGTGACTGACAGCTACCTCAACCATTGTTTTGGCTTTATGTTACTGACTGTAAAACCGTATTAAAGTAACATGGGATCTTACCATGTACTGTACTACAGTACACCAACATCTGCTAGACATACAGTACACCACAGCAATAGCTACCATTCTTTAAATTACTGTAAAACACCACGCATGATGGTATATGAATATGGTATTATATATATATATATATATATATATATATATATATATATATATATATATATATATATATATATATACTATATATATATTTATTATGGGATCACTATTGTGGTATTTTTCATTACAAATTTGAACAAAAAATAAATATGTATAATATAAATACATACATACATACATACATACATACATACACATATATACATACATATATATATATATATATATATATAAACACTAAGTTAACATACTGTTACAGTTTTTTATTAACATTTGGAATTAGTTTTTATTGATATATTTTTCGTTTGAATTTCCTTTAAAGTTTTAGTAATTTTGTTGGATCTGTCATTTTTATTTTACACACACACACATACATACATACACATACACACACACACACATACATACATATATATATATATATGTCTAATAATATTTTTATTCATTTTAGTTTTAGTATATGAAACTAAACGAAAATGTTTAAATGCAAATGAGAAGTTACCTTGGCAACCAGCTGAAATACGTTTTATTGTTTTATTTTAAGTTACAAAAATGTTATTTTTTTAGGTTTTAGATTTAGTTAACTGTAATAACCCTAGTACTGTCCCGAGTACTTTTTGTGCCGTACATGTTGTAAAAGTGTTTACAAGGCTGTAAAAAGCACAATTTAATTTCTTTTATAACGGCAGTAACAATAAGAACTGCAGTAACTGACCTACAAACCGCGGTTATCGTGCTGAATCTCTCTAAAGGGAGATTTTCAGGAGGACTTCTGTTGTGATGTGGGTTAACTTGTGATCCTAACACACCGAAACCAGAGCCCTGGTGAACATGCTGCTCACTGAACAGGCCTCGCGCTGGGATCTAGTCCGTCTGTTAAACTACTCGATGTGCTAACTACAAACGATCAGTTAATGAGAGACCCCGGGCTGCTGGTTCTCAGTCCGTGAACCTGAATGATTCGGTGTAGCTGTGGCTCGTAATGGTGTGTACGCTATCTAGGGCAGGGTACCTGCTGGGGCGGAGGCGGTGTGCCCGTCTGAACGGTCTCCGTTATCGTCTCGCTCGATGTACCTGATACCTCCGCCATAGCGCTGATCAAAGCCCGACAAACCTTCCAGCGGCGCTCGGTCTCCTTCAGTCGATGATCGTCTGCTCTCGGTTTAAAGGATGTTAAAGAACGACGAGTGCAGCTCTCGGTCAGAATGTCGAGCTGGACGCGATATGAATCAGAGACGAGGACATGAGATGAGTTTGCGCCTGTCTAATCACTCCTCGGAAGGACGCGTTTGCGGACGGACCGGTTCCCGAAGTTGGCTGTGTTTAAAAAAAGCGAGCTGACTACCTAGACAGGATTTTCAGACAATATAGTAATGTTTGGAGTCAGCTCAGCTGAATTGTATATTTAAATATGTTATTGACTCAGAAAACACTAAAAAATGCTGCGATCTCGGAACGCGCAACGCACCCTTGATGCTCACTAGTGCTCTCTATATAGGCAGCTCGTGAGCTCTTGAGACGCAGCCGCTGAGTGTCCCTTTAAAAACTATCCGGTAGGAAACAGCGGACGCTGCGAGAACTCTGTATCGCGAGGAGGAAATATAATCCAGTGTAATTTAACTTTGATTGTTTGCGGCTTTTTTATTAGTCACTCATCTGCGTTTTTTATCAAAACATTTTAAGTCATATGGAATTTTAGACATAAAAATATTAGTGTGAAAAACCACTGCCAACAGGATGTGTGCGTCCTGTGACAGCCCACACTGAGTGAAGGAACATTGCTTTTATCCCTTTTATTTGTCTTTTTCATACTCAGCATTTCTCTGATCATACTGTTAGATGTGTATACTATAAAAGATGCATGCCATGAAGTTTATTCATAACATTTCAAAAACAGGAACCTTCATTGCCAAACACATTTGAGTTTGTATTTGATTGTGTTTCCTATTTTATTTATTGTTTTGCTTTGTTATACCATTGTACTCAATGATTACCATATTCATGTTCTATTGCATTTACATGGTACTCCAAGCAGTGTTATTTTCGTATAATTTATATGGTATAGTATGTATTAATATGTTGAATTAGCTCTCATTTTTTTATTTTTAGTTTTAATTAAATTTTAGTTTTTGAAGACTGGAGTAATGATACTGGAAATTCAGCGCCGATCACAGGAATAAATTACATTTTAGAATATATGCTCAAACATAATTTTTTTAAAATAAATTGCAGGAATATTTCACTACATTGTATTTTTGATTAAATACATGCAGGCTTTGTAAGCATAAAAAATCTTACTGACACAAGTTAGTAGATTTTAGGGGATGAGATTGATTATCAGCTGAGAAAACTAGGTGCATCTCTTGACTGCCCTTACGAAAAAGAAGTTTATTCAAGTGTGCTATTAGTATACTTCTTTTAAACTAAAAATAGAAAAGTATGCTTTTAGTTTACTTTTTATGTACTTCTCAGAAATGGGCTTTATGTACTCCTCAGAAATATACTCATTAAAATGACATTTAAGTATACTTGACTTATACTTACAAAAAGTCTAAATATACTTGAACTTTACTTAAGTATACTTAATAAAATAAACTTGAAGTATACTACTTTTTGGTAAGGGTGGAGCAGAACCTGTTTTACGATGGATCCGGTAATAAAAAGTTATTCTCAGTTTTCTCAATGGCTTGGTGTGGAATAGTATTCTTCTGTGATATCCATACTGTTCCTGCAGTGTGCAGCGTGTATACTATGAACAGTATGCATTTTGTCTCTAAGAAGGACCATATATTGTCTTGTGATAAAAGTACACTTTAACATACAATTTTTTAAAGTGCACCTATTATGCCATTTTTAAACTTCCTAATATTGTTTTGGGAGTCTTCTACAATAGGTTTACATGAATGCAAAAAATTCGGTAACACTTTATATGAAGGTGTCCTTGTTACACGTTACATGTACAGGTGCATCTCAATGAATTAGAATGTTGTGGAAAAGTTCATTTTAATAATTCAACTCAAATTGATTGAGCACACAATTCAATGCACACAGACTGAAGTAGTTTAAGTCTTTGGCTCTTTTAATTGTGATGATTTTCACATTTAACAAAAACCCACCAATTCAACATCAACAAATTAGAATATGGTGACATGCCAATCAGCTAATCAACTCAAAGCACCTGCAAAGGTTTCCTGAGCCTTCAAAATGGTCTCTCAGTTTGGTTCACTAGGCTACACAATCATGGGGAAGACTGCTGATCTGACAGTTGTCCAGAAGACAATCATTGACACACTTCACAAGGAGGGTAAGCCACAAACATTAATTGGCAAAGAAGCTGGCTGTTCACAGAGTGCTGTATCTAAGCATGTTAACAGAAAGTTGAGTGGAAGGAAAACGTGTGGAAGAAAAAGATGCACAACCAACCAAGAGAACCGCAGCCTTATGAGGATTTTCAAGCAGAATCGATTCAAGAATTTGAGTGAACTTCACAAGGAATGGACTGAGACTGGGGTCAAGGGATCAAGAGCCACCACACACAGACGTGTCAAGAAATTTGGCTACAGTTGTCATATTCCTCTTGTTAAGCCACTCCTGAACCACAGACAATGTCAGAGGTGTCTTACCTGGGCTAAGAAGAAGAACTGGACTGCTGCCCAGTGGTCCAAAGTCCTCTTTTCAGATGAGAGCAAGTTTTGTATTTCATTTGGAAACCAAGGTCCTAGAGTCTGGAGGAAGGGTGGAGAAGCTCATAGCTTCAAATTGCTTGAAGTCCGGTGTTAAGTTTCCACAGTCTGTAATTATTTGGTGTGCAATGTCATCTGCTGGAGTTGGTCCATTGTGTTTTTTGGAAACCAAAGTCACTGCACCCGTTTACCATGAAATTTTGGAGCACTTCATACTTCCTTCTGCTGACCAGCTTTTTGAAGATGCTGATTTCATTTTCCAGCAGGATTTGGCACCTGCCCACACTGCAAAAAAAAAAAAAAAAGTTGGTTACATGACCATGGTGTTGGTGTGCTTGACTGGCCAGCAAACTCACCAGACCTGAACCCCAGAGAGAATCTGTGGGGTATTGTCAAGAGGAAAATGAGAAACAAGAGACCAAAAATGCAGATGATCTGAAGGCCACTGTCAAAGAAACCTGGGCTTCCATACCACCTCAGCAGTGCCCACAAACTGATCACCTCCATGCCACGCCGAATTGATGCAGTAATTAAAGCAAAAGGAGCCCCTACCAAGTATTGAGTACATGTACAGTAATTGAACATACTTTACAGAAGGCCAACAATATACTAAAAATGTTTTTTTTTTATTTTTTTTTTATTGGTCTTATGAAGTATTCTAATTTATTGAGATTGTGAATTGGTGGGTTTTTGATAAATGTGAGCCAAAATCTTCACAATTAAAAGAACCAAAGACTTAAACTACTTCAGTCTGTGTGCATTGAAATGATTTAATACACGAGTTTCACAATTTGAGTTGAATTACTGAAATAAATGAACTTTTCCACAACATTCTAATTTATTGAAATGCGCCTGTACTTTCTATTTTAATAACAATTCAGTGCATGTAGTTAATTAATATTACGCAGTACTTAAATGTCTTATTACACTGTAACAAGGACACCTTAAAATAAAGTGTAACCAAAAATTAATTTTATTATTGATATTTAATGCAAATGTTTATTCATAACCGAAAATAATTAAATATTGTTAGCTGATGCTAACTGTCTAGCTAACAAGCTTGCTAGTGCTAAGTTGAGGTAACTTTTAGATTTAAATAAAGTCCAAATATTTTTATTCAACCACCTAGATAGATTACATCTGGGGGAAAAGAAAGGCTGTGATGTTCAGAACATGGTAACTACAGTAATTATCAAAGTGGGAAATGATGCCCTCTGGGGGTATTAGACCAGGGGTGTTTTTACACCACAGACGAGGTTTGAGAAGAAAAAAATCATTATGTAAATATAATTATATTCACCTTAAAATGTTCTTCCTAACTTCAGGCCTTATTCTCACGTCATATATAACTGTGATGTTCTGCAAAACAACAAACTTTAAAACACTTTTATCTTACTGGTGAAGATCAGATGGTCAGATCTGTTTTCTCTCAGGAACATCACAGTGTAAGCTTCACAGTGAACATTACTACATCACTCTCGTCAAAGTATTCCATATAAACAACAAAAATATGTCTTATAGACTCCATATAGTGGTTATTTTGGGAAAATCCCAGGTATTTTGAGCAGTAGGATTGTAAAAAATATGTGCTGATATAAAATTAAATTAAGTAATTAAGTAGCCTATATAAAATTGCTAAATAAATCTATTTATCAGTACTTTTTTACTTGAGTACATAAAAAAAATCGAGTACTTTTGTACTTTCACTCGAGTAAAATTGAAAAATGAGTACTTTTACTTTTACTGGAGTAATATTTTATTATACATATCTGTATGTTTACTCAAAGTACTTGACCTGTGTACTTCGTCCACCCACTGATTATTTTTAAAATTATAGTAGATTTGGGCGTCCGCCATGACACTCGCTGTGAGAAATACCGAAAGCAGACTGATTATAGAAATGGTGAAAGCCAGTCAGATTCGAAGACCAGTGGTTCAAATCCAGTCATTTCAATTGGAATTCATGATCAGGAATTTTGTGTGAGGGCGAAATAGATTTCAAGAGATTTCGCACTGATTTAAAGTTGGTCATACAAATTTACAGGAAGCTTTAAAATGCCGAGACAAGGTTTAAAGTGACTTCTGTGTGAGCTGTGCTTCATACATCTCTACAGTAGTGACAATAGACGGTGAACATTTTTTGCCTGTGAAATTTGTGACTGCACCTTTAGTCTCAGCTCCTGTCTTTCAACTTTGATCTCTTGTTTAAAGCAAATCAGTAATATCTATATTCTACATATAGGCAAAGACTTCTGGTATTAATTCAGTGATTATTTGACATAAAGATTTGACTAATATGATATTATGTTTCTTAATTCCCAGCTTCTTTAATGATTGAAAATGATTGTGACCCCTAAGACACTGACTTAAAATACAGTACTCAATACTTAAGGCCTGTTTAAAAACAATAAGTATGTTAGTGTCTACACCAGTGGACAATAAAGTTTTGTTTATTACAAGCACACTATGAAGTTGGCTGTCAATGTTTTTATCGTTCATCAGCTGGAAAGTCTTTCCAACGATATTGTTCCTCTGTTTCGTTATCGTAATACCTGTGATGTGTATTTCCATATTCTCAAAGAATAGAATTAAAATTATTCAAATGATTAAAAATTGATTTATAGCTATAGTTATAGTTATTGTCCTTGGTTTGAACATCAATCTGTATTATTCACACAAAGAAGCCCATTCAGTTTGAGTGTCAGGAGGCTCTGAGAAAACATTCTCAGTCTTTTCTTGCATGTTGGAAAGGCTTTTTTTTTTTTTAAATGTCAAAGAAACTGCAGGCATCTAAATGTATATATTACAGTGTTCAGTGAGGTGTAGGAACATGTCAGGATTGTGAATGTTTACAGAGTGTCAGAGGGCTCTGAGATGAACAAACTGAAGGTCTGTCTCAATGGAAAGACTTTTATAAAGGTCAGAGCATCTGTACTGTAGGCCTCTACATATGCATTAGCGGTATGTATTACAGAAGGTCAGCAAGCTACAGGAATATCTCAAGATCATCAAACTACAGAGAGTTTGAAAGTGCTCTGAGACCAACCTATCCACATTCAGCCTCCTAAAATGGTGGGAAGTCTGGTCTAGAAAGTTAAAGCATATCTAGATATCTACAGTATATAAGGAATCTGTATAGAGGGTCTATATTTAAAAGAATATTTCTATGGATATTTAGCATGAAACGTTTCTGTCTCTTAGGGTGTTAAGCAATTTGATGCAAGGCAACAAGTAATTACTGCGCTGATTGAGAAGAAGCTGTGCAGAGGACAGAAGGAGCATCCCATGTCATTACCAATCCGCAGATATAACCTGGTCCATAAGCAGTAAACCTTTCCTCATCCTCTAACTTTGAAAAGACTTACAGGCTGCTGAATTATCTGGCTATATTACACTACATTTTTACTCAGGATAGACAATTCCTTTCAAAAAAATTTTGTCATGTTCTTTCGACTAAAAAAATACCAGTAGTCTTTGACCTTTTGTCCTCTCTTGATTTTATTCCTCCCACATAGTCGTTCTGGAGATGTCATTGCTGAAGAAACAGTGGTTTGTGCGCTGTCAGGAAATGAGCAGAAAAGCAATTCAAGTGAGTGAGCGTGACTTAAATGTGTGGTTGAATCAGATTGAAATGGTGCTGATGTGTTAAACCACACAGTAACTCTTTCTCATAGTTCGCAATGAAATCATATTTATATATTACTTATTGTTATATCACTCACAATGTTTTCAACATTGATGATAATCAGAAATGTTTCTTGAGCAGCAGATCAGCATATTAGGAAAATTTCTGAAGGATCATGTGACACCGAAGACTGGAGTAATGATGCTGAAAATTCAGCTTTGCACCACAGGAATAAATGACATTTAAAAATGGAAAACAGTTATTTTAAATTGTACAAATATTTCACAATATTACTGATTTTACTGTGTTTGATCAAATAAATGCAGCCTTGGTGATCATAAAAGACTTCTTTAAAAAACATTAATGAAAATCTTACCATCTCTAAACATTTGAGCATATCAAACATACATGCATATTTACAGTACATGGTTAAATTAACATAATGCTGGTTTTGTTGGTGTGTGTGTGTGTGCGCGCGTGTGTGTTGTATTAACTGTATCTGTCAATATTCCCTCGAGCAACAGCAAATGTGTGGCTCATCGAGTGCTTTACTGGAAAACATATTCCTGTTACTGGTCAATGATAGCGGACAAACTATTAATTAACTGTTAATTTCATTATTCTGTTAGTTTATACATTGATATGCATATAAATGCTCTTTTTAGGCAGTGGAAGAAGGAGATCTACAGATAATTCCTCACTTTTATACAAAAATGTGTAAGGGCTGACTGTCCAACATCAGGTTAGTCTTATTATTTACCCTGCATGGATCTTTTTATTTATGCAAAGCTATATTTTTAAAATTTTCTGTTTTGTGATTTAGGGTCATGTCTATGTCTGTCTGTATGTTTGACAAATAACACACTTCTGTTAATTTCCACCTTGCAGCGATTGGTGTATTTCCAGACAGCTTTGGTGGGGTCATCAGATACCAGCCTATCGAGTGACATTGGAAGACTCAAAGGACACAGAGGTGGGGTACTATCATAAAATCTGTAGGCCAGAGATGATCTTAACATACCTGCTACAGCATAATGTATTAATGAATCGAGCCTGATCATATTAGGTGAGGTCTTGACTGAAGCGTTGACGGTTCTTGGCTGTGTCTGGAGCAGGAGGAGTGGGTTTGGGGCAGAAGTGCTGCAGAGGCTCGACAATGTGCCGCTGTGATGTTTGGAGTGAATCCTGATGCCATCATGCTCACACAAGGTGAGAGTTCACATCAGCCACACTTCTGTTTCAATGATTTATACTCCTAATCTACACTACCATTCAAATGTTTAGGGTTGGTAAGATTTTTAATGTTTTTGAAAACATAAACACCTTAAGGTTCACCATCCAATCTTTATAATGGCAGTGAATGGGTGGTAGAGAGTTTGAAGCAAAATAAAGTGCATCCATCCATTATAAAGTGCTCCACGCGGCTCCGGGAGGTTAATAAAAGCCTTCTGAAGCATAGTGATGAGTTTGTGTAAGAAAAATATCCAAATGTAAAACTTTATATAAACCATAATCTCTAGCTTCTGCTAACTGTCGTATGTGTGTTTCAGTAGAGAGTGGCGTCCGGCAGATGACGTAGGATGTAGGCGTCACATAAGCTCCAGTGAGAATATGCTAGTCTCCGCGAGAACCAAGTTTTGTTTTTACTGCAAAGGACAAACCAGTTTCCTCTTGGCTAATACCGAAATCCCCCGCCATTTTCTTTTACAGATCCTTCTTTTGTACTTCTAATTTGTGACCGGTGTTTTGTTTGCTCTCTCCTCTGTGCTTCGGTGTTTGTCACTTCTCACCAGAGCTTTACGCCTACGTCCTACGTCATCCGCTGGAGCTAGACATTATAGTTTATAAAGTTTTATATATATATATATATATATATAGTATATATAATATAATATATATAATATATATATATATATATATATATATATAACTCTGATGGATTCATCTGAAAAGAAGAAAGTCAAATACACCTAGGATGGCTTGAGGGTGAGTAAATCATGGGGTAATTTTCATTTGAGTGAACTATCCCTTTTATTCCTGTGATCAAAGCTTAATTTTTAGCATCATTACTACCCAGTCTTCAGTGTCTCATGATCCTTCAGACATTTTTGCTGCTTAAGAAAAACATTTAATTATTATTATCAGTGTGTAAAGCAGTTGTGTTGATTAATACCTTTTTGTGAAAACTGTAATACTGTACCAGTCTTTTTAAACATTAAAAAATCTTTACTGTTACTTTTGTTCGGTTTAATGCATCCTTGATGAATAAAATTTATTTCTTTCCACAAAAAAAAAAAAAAAAAAAAAAAAATTGTCCTGACCACAAACTTTTTTAACAGTAGTGTATGTTTCAATATATTTCTTTGAAAGAAAGAAATTAATTATCTATTATGTATAGTAGAGGAATCATAATGTGTTATGTTACACTAATTTAATGGTTCTTATTGAAACCTTATATGATTTTTTTTTTTTTTTTTTTTATCTTCCAAACTTATAGTGACTCCATTAATGAATATGCGCTAATTCAAACCACAACATGAATGAGATTTGAGTGTTCAATGAATAACCTAACCATTGGGTGGTTCTTCACACAACAAAGCTGTTATATGTTTTCCAGAATGGATAGAGTAGAATTAAACTTTATTGTTGCATTTTAGGGACATTTGTCTTGGACTTCAAATGACACAGGGCCAGTATAATAATCAGCATTAGACTCACGTTAAACACGTCACCTAGATCAAAAACATTCAATGAAATGAAAACAAAAGAGTGCAAAACAATCCAAATGATATATTATAACATTAATACATACCATACTCTGTTTTTAATAATGAAGAAGGACTTAATAATAATTAAAAAATTATTAATAATAATTTGGGCTGCTCTTATGATACTTCTAAGGCACTTTTTTTTTAGCCCCTGGTAACTATTTATAATTAATAATAATCAGCAGAAAAAACTATTTTAGCAAGTGATGTAGTTCAATAATGCTTACTGTAGCACGTGAATTGGTGACTTTTTTTGAAATGTTTGTTTCAGACCCAGATGTGCTTGATACTGGTTCTCTTATGGTCTCTTCCCGTTCGCAATGCTCGGCTGGCCTCAGCAAGGTTCTGGTTCTTCATTTTAAACTCCATTTTTTCTTTCAGCTTCATAAAAAACTCATAGAGTCCACAAAAAAAAAAAAAATAAATAAAAAAATTCTTATTATTAACAACATCCAGAAGATCATCTATCACACCACCCACCATCATAAAAAAGAATACAAACACTTCTACCCCAATGCCATTCTGGAAACAGGAAGTGACCGGGACCTCATCTTCTGGGTGGCCCAGGGAATGGGGAAATGCTGGCAGAGAGGTGACCGGCCAAGCTGCCCTTTAAACAGGTTGGGTTGATGGCTTTATCCCTGAGCTCATAAACTCTAAATGCCATATCGTAATAGTTTGGCAGGAAACTGAAAATTGATATTGCGATGTGCGGGTCATATAACAAAAGTATCCAAAATGTCACTGAGAAATGTTACCGTCTGTTTTGCCATCAACATGTCTCTGTTGGTGCAGCTCTGACTCTTTTATTGCTCTTTTTCTCTCTCTGCTCCGTCGCTGTGTCAGGGACAGGTGCTCTTGCACTCTCTGGTGCGAGATAAATATGGGCGGAAGATGAGTAAAATCTTTAGGACCCAATGGTCATTGACCCTCTTGATGTCATTCTCAGGGTTTCTTTGGATGTACAGACACATACACACTCTCAGCCAAAAATTGATGCTGTTTTGATGTATTTTTACTGTTGAAAACTAGACGTTGGGATGGAGCCAATCAAAGATCTTGTCTACCATTTTTAAATAGCCTTTAGTTTAATGCCCAGCATTGACCATAATTCACTGCTTGATATTGCTAGTCATTTGCAGGTGGTATCAGTGAGAGACGAGCATTTGATTGGACAAAAAATCTGTGCATGCGATGAGTCATCATATATTTTGGTCCATGTTTCAAAGCTAATAGTGGGGAAAGCCCAATACATATGGACCAATAACAGAGATAGTTTTTTAATTGTTCAGTAATTGTTGATATTGAAATATTTTAATGGTGCACACTATATTTTTTCCATTTATATTACCTTTGCGGTACATCTAAAACACTCACTTAATCTTGAAAAATACGTATTTACTAATACTGTTAAATCTAATCTACAATAATCTCAGAATTAATATAGATTTATTATGTGTCTGAAGTTGTGCTTCTTATTTTCCGTGTAGCATTTAAACTAATAATTTTTAATTGTGGTGTTGTTGTTATTGTTTTTTAATTTAGAAAAAAAGAGAGATAGAATTTTGATATCAGCCCCTTTATTTTTTATGGGCCCTGAAAAGAATTATTGACTTATATTGGCCAGAATTTTATGGTTGTACATAAAAAAAAAAAAAAATAATAATAATAATAATTTTATAGGAAGTGAAGTACAAAAATACTAAAACTAACTACTAAACATAAACTGCTTAAAAGAAATATGAAAAAAATCATAAAAAAATTACTAAATAACAATAAATTGACAAGAAACTAAATTACATAACAATTTAAAAATTAAATAGAAACGATATAATAATATAATACCTACCCAAGTATTATAAACCTAATACTAAAACCACACTGGAATTATATTTGAGTAAAAAGGTATTTTTTTTCTTGATACACTTCTTTAATTTCATACCATTAGACTAACATTAGAGGTTAGGCGGAACTTTGTCCTGACTTCTATCCGTTATTTTTTTTCTCTCCATTAACCTTTTTTTACTTTCTACGAACACTCTAACTCCTCAGTATATGATAAAACGTAATAATTTAGACTTATTAATGAATAAAACACCAGACTTTGTACAGCAGGCAATGGACATCTATCAGTGGAACGAGATGTCTTTATGAAGGCCTCAGGGCAGAACTGACTCCACTCGCTCTGAAAGCACAACGAATCCGTGCTGAAATCTTAATATATGAAACGGCTAAAGACTCACATCTTCTTGCACATTCTGGTTTCATCTCTGTAGAGACTTCAAGAGAAAGTCAAGGAAAGCGTGGTGCCATGGAAGCACAGGTCAGTAACCAGGTTTGCTCTATTCTAGTGATCCAGTCATTTCCCGCCAATGAGAGCCAAGTTTCGCCTCAATTCCTGTGTCCGGTCGCAGAAGAAAGATTACCCCGAAAGGGATTCCAGGGAGACGTAGGACAGACGCGTTGATGTTTGCGCTCTGCTCTTATAAGGCCCAGGGTAAGTCAACCTCATTAGATGAGTGCTTTTAATCAAACCTTACGATCAAGATGCACCCAGAGCTCTTCACCTCCCGCTGCTGAGTGTTTTCCTACTCGAACAAAAACACCTGTCTCAGGAGAGGACATCAGCCTGGCTGTGTCTCATGTGCTGAGCTGTAGACATTTCTGTAATAAGATGGGCAGACCGTGCACTTCACCCTCGCCCAGTGCATGATGCAAGTTTTACCAATATATCTTCATTAAATCAATAAAGCCAACCCCAGATGAATGCTGCTCGCTGGGGGTGTTACAGCACGAGAGCTGATCTGAATGATGCCCACATGATTTAATGATCGCTCTGCATCAAGGTTTAAATAAAGTACACACTTTATCTTGTGCTGTATTTTGTCTTGCATTGGCACTATGCCGATGTTTTAACATTTGCTTGTTTGGTGTAATGAGACTAAATCATAGCCAGTGCAAATGACTTGTAGGAGCAAATGGCAGAAAATCAGTTTGAAGGGTTAAGTCTCAGTTCTTCAGTGAGATTTTTCCCATCAGTTGATAACTGTGTTTGCTGGGAGTTTCACAGTGTGCCCGTGTCAGTTATCAAATCCACTGGAAGCCTGCTTCAAATACTTTGGAGGGAATTTTGAGGAAGGAAAGAAATGGAAAGGAAAAGTATAAAAGTATGTGCCGTATTTGATGTGATTTTTTTAATGTATACAGTGTTATTCAGAGGTTTGGGGTTTTTAAAGAAATTGATATTTGGCAAGGACACATTAAATTGATCAAAAGTGACAGTAAATACATTTATGGTGTTACAAAATATTTATATTTCGAATAAATGCTGTTCTTTTGAACTTTCTATTCATCATAGAATCCTTAAAAATGTATCATGGTTTTCACAAAAATATGAAAGCACAACATTGATGATAATTATAATCAGTAATCCTTTTTTTTCCCGAGCAGCAAATCTTCATATTAGAATGATTTCTGAAGGATCATGTGACACTGAAGACTGGAGTAATGATGCTGAAAATTCAGCTTTGATCACAGAAATAAATTACATTTTTAAGTATATATTCAAATGGAAAATCGTTATTTTAAATTGTAATAATATTTCACAGTATTATTGTTTTTACTGTATTTTTGATCAAATAAATGCATCTTGGTGAGCTTAAGAGACTTTAAAAAACATGAAATTCAGTCAGATGTGATCAAATGTTTAGACTAAAACTCTATAATAGCTATTAGTCACATTGCTCTCTCATTATAAGCATTGAAAAATTCTTAACTCATAAGGCCAACTAATATTGATTTTAAAAACCTGGGTTGCCAGATCTGTGTAAGAACACTAGCCCAGTTGCCGGTCAAAACAAGTCCAAAAAGTTATATGCACTTTCAACTTGAAAAAAAAACATATATAACAGTAAAATATACACTTTAAACTTTAAAAACCACTTTAAACATGAAAAATCACTTTATATAGTAGTAAAGGCACCCTACCAGTGCTGCCTCTTCACAAAAATCCCCTTACTCTGTCTAGCAGGGTTTTATCACTGGAAGAACATAAAATGGGTAAAATGTTTCAAAGCAAGAATTACAGTCAGATATAATTTATGCACTATATCATATCTTAAACTTGTATGGAGAACAGTTCAAAAATAGACCAGCTCAAGGGATAAAACTGTGGACTTGGCAACCCTGCTTAGAGCCATTTGCATTATTATTATAAGTCTGTGTACCATCAGAACGATACAAAAAACTTACATTTTAGAGTTTATTTAATGTTTTTATAGCTAATTCAATCATACCCATCCTCTTTCCACTCACACCATTACCCTCTCCAGGGGTGCGTTTCCCAAAACCATAGTTGCTAACCTGTTAGCAACTTAGTTGGTTGGCAATGGGAAATTGCATTGCAACCAACAAAGTTGCTAACTTAGTTAGCAACTATGGTTTTGGGAAACGCACCCCAGCATGGACAGGTGCATCTGTTGGCGTCTGTGCAGCATGGTTCAGCAGTGTGAGGGGGTTTCCAGAGCTACGAGCTCCACACGGTCACGTCTGCACTGCACTCTTTCTGGCTCCACAGATTGTGTGACGTCTATCTGGTGAGTATGATCTGTCAAGGGAAGCACTGTCGTCCCAGTCACTGAATGATGAACTGTCGTCTTCAGGAAAGCATCAAGCCAGTGTTGAAAGGTGAAGGCTGTTGTAGTGAGGAACAGAGAGCTGGAGAAAGGCAGCTGGCAGGTCTGTGTTGTATCACAGCGTGTCCATCTCTCTCACTCTCCTCTCGCCCTTTATGATGTTCCTCACAGAGGAGCTGTGGCAGAGACCCCTCACCCACTCTGACCACCACAACACAAATGGCAGCCTGTGTCAAAACACCAACCAAAACAAAGTAGCACTCAGACGCCAACTGATAACATGCAGCGCTCTTTTAGTCAAAAAAAAAAAAAAAAAAAAAACAGCTCTTCAGGAGCACTGTTGTTTTCCTAAGGAGGAGGCTGACTTCTCTTTGGTACAGGAATATATATATGGGTGGTCAGAGTGGCGAGGTTACTGAGGGCCCAGTGCCAGCAGACGAAGGAAAGACCTGACTGTGAGAGAACCTCAAGTTTTTGTTGACTTAGCACTAATTTTGGTTATTAGCTGTGTAAGTGTCACTACTACAATAGCTCATAATTTGCAGTATTTTAGTGGTGCAGGTGTTAATATAATATATATATATATAGACTAATATATATATATATATATATATCAGATATATATATATATATATAATTTTAATTATTATTTTTTGCATCACAATTTGTACATGTTTAAAAAAAAACACATCTCATGACTATAAAATCAACCCCCCCACTACACTAAACAAAATAAAAATATAAAATACATAAAACATGTCTCATGTATGGATGATGAATTCTCCCTCTTTATTACACTAATGAAAATGAGAATATATATTGCATTGCACTAATGACAATTTTTAGACAATTTATTTAGTCTAAAAATAGGCTTCATTTGTATTGTTTTTGTTTGTTTTGTTTGGTTTTTTAAATTGTAATGTGAAATATAACCTGGACATTTCTTTGTGAGATTCACCCTCCTATTCATGGTTTTATTCATGAGAAAAGACATTTAAAAAACAGATTTACATACTAGCTAGTCTCGCAGATTTCCATGTTTACTCAAAATGCATGAAGCGTGGCTTGCATGCCTCATTGCACAATTTTTTTTCATACACTGTTTAAATTCCATTTTCAATAGAAAACCCTCATTATTTATTTTGTGTTATTAAAGTTTCAGCTGGAGATTAAACCACATGTATTTATGTGGATTGAAATGTTTTATGCATGCACTGAATATAATTCATTCTGTATATCCCGTGAGAAAGCTTCATCCTTGTCTATAGAGTAAAATATTTCAGCAGCCTGAAGGAGCTTGCATGCATTTATTGTGTTCTGAAATAGCAGATTGCAAATATGGAGCAGGAGCTGAAGAATATCGAGGACCAACTTTTGCCTTTGGAAGATACAAGGAAAGAAGTCTAATGGACACACTGATGCAAATATTAAATCCAACCAATAACCAGTGGAAAAGAATACTTTGTTTTCTTTTTGTAAATCTGATAAGGATGCCTTGAAACTGACAATAAGGCACTATTTTATTGAAGAAGAAAAAAAAAGCTAGTGTATATTTTATTTTATTGACATTGGTTTTGAATGTAATATAGATGTAAAAATAAATTATTTACCAAATAATAACGCATTTGGTGAATTATTTTCTTTCCTTCATTTCCTTTAGTGTTACTTGTTTGCATCATATAAAATCCTAGAAAATAAATATAAACACTTTCAAAAGAGGCTGTTTAGAATTAATTTTAAAAAGTACAGCTGTTCGGTTCACTTAAGATCTCATCGATGCTTTATGAATTAGCCAGTAGTACTAGTGCTGTGCCTTAAGACATGGAAGGAAAACAGACAAAATGACACATTACTGGTGTTTTCTTTTAGGGTGAATCAGAAAAAAAAAACAATGTTTGCATAATGACAATGCAGGCTTTTATATTATTATGCAATATATTATGTTAATATATGTATACATTTATATGTGTGTTTTTGTATATAATAATATGTTGTTATAATTACACAGGGGTTGGACAAAAACAATATAAACACCCATTAGGGGTTAATATAATTTGTGCTGACTACAGTGAACAAAACAAACTTTGCAATTATCTTTCATTTATCTTTTTCATTCTCTATATTCTCTAAGTTGTTTATCAGTGAGAATTGTGTCAAAGTCCCTTAAAGGTTTAGTTTACCCCAAAATAAAAATTCTGTCATTAATTACTCACCCTCATATCGTTCCAAACCCTTAAGACCTTCGTTTATCTTCAGAACACAAATTAAGATATTTTCGTTGAAATATGAGAGCTCTCAGGCTCTGCATATAGACAATGCAACTGAAAAATGTTCTTTGTGACATCGCACACGGGTTTGTAACAACACAAACGTGATTAAAAAAACATAATATCTCAACTTCAGTTTTGCAAAGCTACAAGAATACTTTTTGAGAGCAAAGACATCAAAACTAACATAATTTATTTAACTATTTTTCTCCCTCGAGTTACGTCTTCCACCATTTTGGAGAGTACCCAAGAGCGTAATCGACATAATCAGCGATGTTTACGTTCGGGGGAAGGGGACAGCGCGTGGCATAGACGTAATCTGCTGTAATCAGCGGTGCTTACGGTTGGGGGAGGAAAGCGTCGGCCGGTTCTCATGAAACCGTAATCTTTGCGCAATCAGCATTGTTTATGTTCGGGGAGAAAGCGCGTGCATGAACGTAATCTGCGTAATCAGTTTTGTTTACATTCGGGGGAGAAAGCCGCCGTGCATGGACCGTAAGCCTGCGATAATCAGCTTTGTTTACATTCGGCGGGAGGAAAGCGAGAGTTGCATGAACGTATCTCGGTAAGACATCTTGTTTACATTCGGGGGAGAAAGCGCGTGCATGACCGTAAATCTGCGTTATCATCTGTTTTTATGTTCGGGGGAGAAAGCGCAACCAAAAACGTAAAATCATCAATTCATCTATGTTCATGTTAGAAAGAGAAACCTGCCTGATCATTGTGGAAATCTCTAAAATGGCGGAAGACATATGTCATGACACGAGAGGTGGAAGCAATGATGCAAGGGTTCTTTATTAAGAAAAACAAACACAACGGAGTAATGGAGCTCGGGTGGGCTGGTGGTGCAGGGACTAGGTGGTCAGCGTGCTGGTGAAGACAGGTGATGGTGGATTTCCAGACAAGACGAGACGAACATCACAGGACACCGAACAGGAACTAGACTCAGGAACAGAACTGGAACGGATCACGACGACACAACCTGTGGACATCCAAACAACGATCTGACAACGAGAGGAGAGTGTGGTGAGTCCTTATAGTTTGAGTGAATTGGCAGCAGCTGGTGAAGTGAATGAGATCAGCTGGCAGCTGATCAGTCGAAACGAGCAGACACGCCCACTCACACACTCATTCACGCACAGAGCAACAATACACGGGACACGAAGAAATCAGTGAAT
>NW_024879346.1:319621-319718 GCF_018340385.1 Cyprinus carpio | reverse complement strand
ACGATTAACCGAATATGTGGGTTCCCCATCTACAAGACGAGGCAGGGGGGGAACCGGGACCGGCGGATTAATATGGGAGTGAAACACAGGTTTTATT
>NW_024879346.1:319259-319354 GCF_018340385.1 Cyprinus carpio | reverse complement strand
AGGGATGCATCCTGTCGTCTCCAGAAGAACGTTGGGATAGCACTGCACCTACCCCCAACTCTGACGCTTCGACCTCCACCACAAACTGACGTGAT
>NW_024879346.1:319129-319248 GCF_018340385.1 Cyprinus carpio | reverse complement strand
CAGTAATCTGATACCGATCCTCCGCCTTGTTTGAGGTCCGTGAGGGTCCGTGCCACTTCTCTTCCCGCGACCGCGCGGTCAAACACTCTTCTCATCTCGGCGGCGAGTGTCTGAAACGA
>NW_024879346.1:318926-319023 GCF_018340385.1 Cyprinus carpio | reverse complement strand
GTACGTATTCCTTCAGACGACACGATGTACCCTAAAAAAAGGAACAGACTGTGCATGAAAAGCGCATTTCTCCGTCTTGACAAAAAGCCCATTCTCT
>NW_024879346.1:317965-318611 GCF_018340385.1 Cyprinus carpio | reverse complement strand
GGGGTGTCCTGAAACAATGGGTGCGAGGGGGGAGTCCAGAATGTAGAATGAAGTAGTTTCCGTGTGGTTGCCAGATACGATGATGGATTTCCAGACAAGACGAAACGAACATCACAGGACACCGAACAGGAACGAGACTCTAGGAACAGAACTGGAACGGATCACGACAACACAACCTGTGGACATCCAAACAACGATCTGACAACGAGAGGAGAGTGCGGTGAGTCCTTATAGTTTGAGTGAATTGGCAGCAGCTGGTGAAGTGAATGAGATCAGCTGGCAGCTGATCAGTCGAAACGAGCAGACACGCCCACTCACACACTCATTCACGCACAGAGCAACAATCTCGTAGCTTTGCAAAACTGAAGTTGAGCCAATGAACAAACAACATAACTCGGGGGAGAAGAATTGTTCAATAAATTTTGTTTTCTTTGCACTCAAAAAGTATTCTCGTAGCTTTGCAAAACTGAAGTTGAGCCACTGATATCACATGGACTGCTTTACCGATGTCTATGCCCGGTCTGAGAGCTCTCACATTTCATCAAATATATCTTAATTTAAGATTCGAAAATACATAACAGACTTAAAGGAGCCATGTGTAATGTCTGGCAAAAATATCTAGTCATACTCCACATTCCATACCAGA
>NW_024879346.1:315132-317684 GCF_018340385.1 Cyprinus carpio | reverse complement strand
TCTTTTTGTAAATCGATCAATATGCTTTAAAACTGAATACAGGCAATATTTTAATTGAGGAAGAAAGAAGAACCAAAAGCTAGTGTATCTTTCTTACCATTGGTTTGCATGTATTCGCGATGTAACATACATTCTTTACCAAATAATAACGCCTTTGGTGAATTTTTCTTTCTCTTCCTTTCCTTCAGTGTTCACTTGTTTGCATCATATGAAAATCCTTGAAAAAAATAAAACACTTTCAAAAGAGCTGTTTTAGAAGTAAATTTAAAGTACAGCGCCTGTTCGGGTTCACTGTAGATCTCATCGATGCTTTATGAATTATCCCATAGTCTGTGCTGTGCCTTAAAGACATGGAAAGTAAAAAACAAGACAAAAATGACACTTACTGGTGTTTTCTTTTTAGGGTGAATCAAACAAAAACAAGGGTTGGCAATATGACAATGCAGGCCCTTTTATATATTAGCAATATATGTTGAATAATGTATCATTTATATGTTGTTTTTGTATATAATAATATGTTGTTATTAATTACACAGGCAGGTGGACAAAACATAAAACCCCATTGGGTTATATAATTGGGCTGACTACAGTGAAAAAACAACTTTTGCAATTACTTTAATTTATCTTTTTCATTCGCTATATTCTCTAGTTGTTTATCAGTGAGAGTTGTGTCAAGTCCCTTAAAGGTTTTTAAGCGCGCACAATGAAACGTAATCTCGTATCACGAGGTTACGTTCGTACGTTCGGACGTTCGGTGCATAAACCTAATCCAACGAACGTAATATAAATAACCATCATTTAACACAATCTGCGGAAGTAATCTCATAACATCTTTGTTTTAGACGTTCTGTGGGGGAGAAAGCGCGTGCATGAACGTAATCTGTGTAATCATCTTTGTTTATGTTCGGGGGAGAAAGCGTGCCTATGCATTGTGATAATCTCTAAAATGGCGGAAGACATATCTCGGGGGAGAAAAGTGTTTAATAAATTTTGTTTTCTTTGCAACGCAAAAGTATTCTCGTAGCTTTGCAAAAACTGAAGTTGCCACTGATATCCACATGGACTGCTTTACCGATGTCTATGCCCGGTCTGAGAGCTCTCACATTTCATCAAATATATCTTAATTTGTGTTACGAAGATGAACAAAGGTGTTAAGGCTTTGCAACGACATGAGGGAATTTTAATTTTTAGGTGAACTATTCCTTTAAGGCAAGATATGTAACTTGGTGGTGGCCATCACCAATCTCATGCACTCAAGTGAATGTCCTACAACCTTAAAATTAAAAAAAACAAAAACTAAAAAACAATAAACCAAAATGAAAACTAAATTCCATATTTGAAATCACCAATGAAATCTGATAACAACCATCTCATAAATGTTGTTTCTTATGCTAGACCCATAGAATTTACAAATGGCCGTGCCCATTTTTACGGCAAGAAAGAGGTGGATAGCAACTGGGACTTCTAAAGGCAGCTGCAGTGATGGCTGACTTTACCGAATAGCGATTGGCTCTTTTACTCAGAATGAGGGGCTTCCTTCAAAAGAGCAGCCATATTGAGCATTGCATTATTCTCCCATTCAAAACTATACGAGTGACACGTCTTGGGTATTCTATAGTCTTTGGTTGTGTTCAGCAGTGTTTAGGACAAGCCATGGGTGAAACAGGTCAGTTTAAACAAATACTCCAGTGCTGAAATGAGAAAAACATTGTGTCATGATCATAAAACATGGACAGCTGGAGCATGAAGATGAACTTCAACACCTGCCTGGGCCAGACAAATCCCAAGACTTAAATATCACCAAATCACTGTAGATGGCTTTGGTGAGAAAAGTGAGAAGCAGATTCTCTGTTCTGACAGACAACATTTAACTGGAGACTAAAGCTGTATCAAAGGAAAATGGTAGTAAAACACCTAAGCACAGAAATATTGCCTTTCCAATGGGGTTCACATTATTTTGATTACTGAGTTTTGCTGTTTGCTTACATAATTATTACAGTCCTAATGTTGCTTTTCAAGTCCAAACAAGGTTATATCAAGTTAAAAGGACCATGCCGGCCTTATCTGAAATCCCCTTAAGATAAAAGGGGGTGCTCTTTCCAGAAGCAGTGGTACAGTGACAATCCTTGGCTTGAATATTCACCTGAAAATGACAGAATGCACTGTTTCAGTTGTCGATTATTTATGAGCCATGAAGACAGGTTCAAAACCCAAAGTGTATGGATGACAGCTGGTTTTAAAAACTGGAAGAGTGCTTTGTACGTTTGAAAAGTCAAGCGCAGTGAAATCCAAGATGCATCCATTTTTTCAATTTTACTTGATGACACTGACATCTCCCATACAGAGCAAGCATCATTTGCCATAAGATTTGTGCATCAGATGGAAATAAAAGAGCGCTTCGTTGTCTTGTGCCATGTGGATTCCACAACAGGAGAAGAGCTTGAAAAATTGGTAATGAGAGTTCTCAATGAGAATGACCTCAAAGAAAAAAACATACAGGTGCTGGTCATATAATTAGAATATCATCAAAAAGTTGATTTATTTCACTAATA
>NW_024879346.1:313836-314063 GCF_018340385.1 Cyprinus carpio | reverse complement strand
CATTACACACAGACTGATATTTTTCAAATGTTTATTTCTTTTAATTTTTGATGATTATAACTGACAACTAAGGAAAATCCCAAATTCAGTATCTCAGAAAATTCGAATATTGTGAAAAGGTTCAATAATTGAAGACACCTGGTGCCACACTCTAATCAGCTATTAACTCAAAACACCTGCAAAGGCCTTTAAATGGTCTCGCAGTCTAGTTCTGTAGGCTACACAAT
>NW_024879346.1:313478-313557 GCF_018340385.1 Cyprinus carpio | reverse complement strand
CTAGAGTCAGTGCTTCAAGAACCACTACACACAGACGTATGCTAGACATGGGTTTCAGCTGTCGCATTCCTTGTGTCAA